>NW_009704106.1:0-18533 GCF_000703405.1 Apaloderma vittatum
AGCACTGGCCCCAGCACTGACCCCTGAAGGAGTCCACTAGACACGGGCCTCCAACTTGACTCTGTCCCATTGACCACAAGTCTCTGACTTCTTTCCTTCAGCCAGTTCACAATCCACCTCACTACTTGGTCATCCAGACCACACTTCCTCATTTTACCTACGAGGATGCTGTGGGAGACGATGTTAAATGCCTTGCTGATATCCAGATAGACCACATCCACTGCATGACCACCATTCATCCACCTGGTTATGTCTTCATAAAAGGCTATCAGGTTGGTCAAGCACGACTTCCCCTTGCAAAACCATGCTGACTGCTCCTAATAATCTTCTTATCCTTGATACGCTTAGAGACAGTGCCAAGGATAAGATGTTCCATCACCTTTCCGAGGATGGAGGTGAGGCTGACCGGTCTGTAGTTACCCAGTTCCTCCTTCCTGGCCTTCTTATAGACTGAGAGGACAAATACCAGCTGATTAACATTGTTAACGTGCACAATTAGTGGCTAGTTTAAATGCCTCGTTTAGATGACCCGCTGGTGATGGTGTCTCCGTCCTTGCTGGCTCGGCTGCTCGACCTCCAGCTGCCGGCCCCGGCACAGGCAAGCTGTTTTTCCTGGCTTAAAAAAAGCCCCCCAAAGAGCTTTTTGTTGGCCTTTTTCACTTTAGATCCCTTCAGCAGCGCAGTCTTACCTGCCCTGAAGCTGGTCTCTGCAGCAATCCTTCTACCTACCACATTCCACTTGGCACTTATCAGTTTGACACATAGGGCCAGAAACAGGTCTTGGTTTTGTCCAAGAAATATTTAATGCAAACATTTTCTCATTTGTCCTCTACAGATGCAGCTGATCAGATAGCTGTCTCATGAAAAGTCGTGTCTCCCAGTTGCCAGTGGGAGCCATCACACCACCTTGTTCTACGTAGGAACAAGGTGCCTGTCACATCTGGAGTGGTCTCTTGCTGCTATTTGCGGTTGTAGCTTGCTCATAAAACCAAATTTGGAAGAAGCAATGTTGCCTCCAACCCCAGGCATGCAGCACACCATTGGAAATTCTTTGTGTGCTGCCCCTGTCATCTCTGATACAGGTTCACACATGTAGCAGTGTCAATTTGATGGAGTTTTTCTATCTGAAATAAATTCAGACAAGGTTTACAAATTAATAAGAAAGAAGTTCAGGCTTGGTAGTATATTTTTTTTCATAGTACATGAATTACAATACCATTTGGTTATCTAAGAACTGAGGGACGAAAGAATCAGGGAAGAAATCAAAGGGAGTATAACAGATAAATTCAAGATTTCCTTCAAATATCACGCTGTAAAGATGTTTATTGCACTGTCCTCATCACGACAGGTATATAGGCCCCTGCAGAGCAAGCTGAAGTTTATGACCTTTATAATAAATTGGAGAAAACAAAAGGAGGGGTTGTAAAATAGAGCACATGAATTCTTCAATGTTCCCCCAGAAGGAATTTCTCTGAGTGTGTTTCACTCTTTAGTTCCTTTCCTCCTTGTCTGCTTCAGCTCTGCAGTGCAGGAACTCTTTCTCATTACAGCAGCCTCTCTGACTAAAAACTCCTTGGGAAAGGAGGATATCTTATTTCTCAACAAAGGGGAACACATGCAGAGCTGGGCCACCTCTGATCAGCGTTGCAATAGCCTCCACCTGTCCATCATTCTCATTCGTTTAGTCGCTGAGCTCAGCAGGAGTACTGGGCTGCTTAAAGTTAAACAAAAACGCAAATGTTTGCAAGGTCAAGGCTCTGGAGGCTTTCAAAAGCACAGATTGTTACTTGCTTCTGCTAGGACAAAATAATTCGGGGCATTTACTACTCAAAAAGAGTATAGTTGTCATTGTTCCCAATGGTTTAAATAGTAATAATAATCAGAAGAAACCATTAGTTCAAGGAAATTACAGAACTACAGCCTGAAAGGCTTTGCCATTCAGTTTGTAGTTTAGCACTTTATCAAGATGTTTAATTCACATTTTTTTGTATTGCTCTGTTGAGAATTTCGTTAAACAGAGTCCAGGATCCAAAGAGGTGTGAACTGTTGATCTTCAACCACTTACCAGTGCTTCAAGTCTTGAAGAGGGCTCTGTCCCAGTGAATGGAGGTTTTTTTAAGTCTTTATTGGATTTGTTCAATTTCTTCTTGTGATGAAGGAATTGTTATTTTACTGGTTAATGTTGACCTCAAAGTATCCTTTTTCAAATTACACAGATGAATTAATTTGTGGAGAATCATTCTTTCACAGATTTTGCAACTAGATGCTAATAAATTCATTCAGTGCTCTGTGTATCACCATTTCTCTTTCTTAAACTTAATTGGGAATGTTAAAATACACTAGAAAAATAGCTAAAACGGAGCTGTTAGAATAGAACTGTTTATCTGCCCACAAACTTTATGACATCCATGAATATTTTCACAGTATACCTCAGAATCATAGAATCATAGATAGAATCATAGAATATGTTGGGTTGGAAAGGACCTTTAAAGGTCACCTAGTTCAACGCCCCTTCAGTGATCAGGTTGCTCAGAGTCCCATCAAGCCTGATCTTGAATGCCTCCAGGCATGGAGCCTCCACCACCTCCCTGGGACACCTGTGCCAGTGTTTCACCACCCTCACTGTAAATAATTTCTTCCTAACATCTAATCTAAATCTACCGTGCTCTGGTTCAAACCCATGGCCCCTTGTCCAGTTTCTACACACCGTTTTAAACAGTCCCTCCCCAGCTTTCCTGCAGGTCCCCTTTGAATGCTGGAAGGCTGCTTTAAGGTCTCCCTGGAGCCTTCTCTTCTCCAGACTGAACAGACACAACTCTCTCAGCCTGTCTTTGTAGGAGAGGTTCTCCAGCCTTTTGATAATTTTTGTGTCCTCCTCTGGACCTGCTCCAACAGGTCCACTTCCTTTTCGTGTTGAGGGTTCCAGATCTGGACGCAGTATAATATATATATATATAAAATAATGTACTGTTGCAGTATTTAGGGAGAATAAGGTAAAGAACAAAGTGGAATCGAATGCTTTGTGTTCTCAAATGATGAAAAATTATCTTTGCTCAGAGTTAAAGCAGAATTAGAAGATATTTTTAAAAAGTCCAGAAATATTTTAAAATCTTTACATTATGTTGTGTATTACTGTAACAAAAATAAGGCTCAGAGTAAAGAAACATATGAAGAATTCTGAAAAAATATTGATAAAATTCTTTGCTAAATTTATAAATGGCATTATTAACCTACTTAGAACTTTCTCTTTTTACCAATAAGTTCCGCATATGTAAGAATTCTAAAATGTTTGTTGGTTTGGACCCCACGTTTGTTCTGGTGTAAGGCTATTCCCTGGGATATTTGAACTAGACCCACTGAATTCCATCAGTTGTGAGTAGAGCAGACCAGTCAGAAAGTCCTGAACTCATTAAAAGTTGCTGCATATATCAGAACAGTCTTACTAGTGACATTTTTGAAATTTTTCCTTCCAAACTCGCAGGTCAGAATTAGCCTCTCTCTGCCCACTGCAGGGGCCTGTTACAATTTTTAGAAAAGTCTGGATCTGGCCCATGTGCGACATTGGCCTCAACATAAAATCAAAGTAATGATTTCTGTGTCCGTGTGAGGCTTATAGAGGTTACAGTTTCCCAGTTGGGACAGAAATATAACAAAATGAAGGAAGCAGCACAGGGACATTTTGAACATGTACACTTCCTGACTCGTGACTGAGCTCACATCCTTGCTGAGCAACAACATTCCCTTTACCTGAAAATTAATGCAAAATTCTGCAGCAGAACAAAATCCTGTTTCGGGCATTGAAGTGTCATGAGATAGGGGTGTGATAACTGTAAAATATCTTTTATAACCTGCAGTTGTTATTTTAAAAATTCAGTAAAAGTGAAAAATAAAGAAAATACATATGCTGAATCTATTTTTTACTCTCTTCTTTTCTCCTGCTTTTGTTTTATATACTTTGTTAGAAGGTAGGAACTCCAATTAAGTCAGCACCAGTGTGCACTCTCTATATAAAGATGATATCTACCCGGGGTTTACACTTCAAAATGTAGAATAATAGCCCAGAAGTTCAAACAAAAAGTGAAGTATTGAGATCAGACTGGTCTCCAGCACAAGAGGAATGAAAATTATCTGCCTCTCTTCAGAAAGAACAATTGGCTGCTGTGTAACGATGCTCTCCATTTCCAGCACTTCCAGCAGGAACACATTGATTTTTCTGAGAGTAGGAACTTGACCTGACAGGTTGTAGAGGATCCCCAGGTTATCCTGAACTCTGCTGAGTTGATCTGGGATTTGTAAAATTTTTACTCTCTTAATGTAAGAAAATAACATGCTCTTGAAAGAACAGTTGGCTGCTGTGTAACGATGTTCTCCATTTCCAGCACTTTCTGGCATGGGCAGGAACACATTGATTTTTCTGAGAGTAGGAACTTGACCTGACAGGTTGTAGAGGATCCCCAGGTTATCCTGAACTCTGCTGAGTTGATCTGGGATTTGTAAAATTTTTACTCTCTTAATGTAAGAAAATAACATGCTCTTGGAAGCAAATAAATCTATACTTCTGATCGTGTTGGTTCTAGTTTCCTGGTTGAATTAAAGCACAAGAAAATACAGTCTGGCTTACCTGCATTCACCTATGGGTACAAGAGGATGAAGTAGACTTCATTTCTGTCTTAATATATAGTGTACCTGGCAATGGTAGATGTGTGCTGCTTTCCGATCCAGAGGGGTCTATATTTCAGTGTGAGTGCAGTGATCCATATACTGTTATTATCACACCGTACGATGCAATCTCTAAAGCACCTTGGGGTCCATCTCTCTTGGATGAAAGGCATTATAAAAATGAAAAGTATGTTCATAACGGTTTGCAGTGGAATACCGCATTAACCTCATTGGGCTATAGTGATGGATTAAGGGGAACCGTTGCCCTCAAGAAGAAAATGCTTGAGTTATGTACTTCCTTCTCAATGCATTCAGAGTGTGCATGTCTTGGAGTAGATTTGGAAGACTCTGGCAGAAGGTTGAAATAGTCACAGGGAGGTGACTAGCTTTTGATAATAGCTCATTAACATTACTTGTCATGCTCATAACTCTCTTTAAAGTACACGCAGAGATGGCATGTACTGCTGGGCAGAGAGGAAAATAGAAGAGCAATGTAAGAAAGGAAATACAATTTTAAATGTACTCAATTGAGAGAAAACTTGAAGAGAATTATCATCCTGAATTATTCATGTATTTTTG
Source organism: Apaloderma vittatum (assembly GCF_000703405.1). NCBI lineage: Eukaryota > Metazoa > Chordata > Aves > Trogoniformes > Trogonidae > Apaloderma > Apaloderma vittatum. The sequence goes on from NW_009704106.1 coordinate 5,239, forward strand.
AGATATCTCCTTTAAGTGACTTAACAAGGGGTCACAGTTTGAGCAGGGGGACAGAACTAAGAATACAACACTTTAGCCTCAAGGCCTCTAACTTTATTCCCAGCTGACAGCAGTGAATGTTTTTATGGAATAAAGCTTCCTGTGGGACTATATTAGCTGAAGCATAACCTTCATAGGGGGAGTTTCCCTGGGAGAGATGCACACAAGGAGGTCTGTTGGTGGGCAGATTGTGGGTTTGGAAGGTGGGAGAGCTTGGTTTGTTAGTTGTGCTCCGATAGAGAAAGAGTCAGAACATCCCAGATGAGTTTCAGAAATACTTGTCTCTTTTAACCTCATTAAAAGAAGTTAGAAGTCTTGGGTTTGCTCCAGCCTGGGGCAGAGGATGTTTTTGTGACCTCAGCACATTCTCCAGGGCAGGAAGACAAGCTTCCTGTTCCACTTTACGCTTCCCAGAGCTGATTGCTCTGGGATGGGAACACAGTCATAACAGATATAGATACAGATATGTATAGACATAGACATAGATATAGATATAGCTATAGCTATAGATATAGCTTTAGATATATAGATATAGATATATAAATGTATAACATTATCTAACTAGTTCATAACAAGGATTTAATTTGATTAAATAATTTAATTTAGTTAATTAATGCTAGATTTTTCTTATTCCAAATTGCCTTTTGGAAACTTATTTTATTTCTGGAATAAGAAGAACTGAAAAGTATTTTTGCTGAGCACAGGGAAGTGCTTCAGGAGGCATTCATTGAGCAAACACCTGGATTGCACTGGAGTCCATCTATGTACCAGGTTCTCTCATCGGAGGAGAAAAATGTCCTTCAGAAAGCTCCATACAGATCCCTGGCACTGCTGTCTGGTGAGATTATGAGCAGAAGAAAGTTGGGCTGTGATGTTTCCCTGTCCCTTTTCTTCCACATGAAGGAAGGAAAATGTCTCCTTGCTGTCCTCTCCATGGCACTGGCAAGCAACAAAGGGGAAATAAGAAGTATCTTAAATCTTTTAACACCCCTGTCTGTGTATGTAGATTAGACCAGAAGTTAGCCTGTCCCAAGGGAAAAAAAAGTCCCTGTGAATTAAGTATTGAGCTGTGTAATTTGTTCCCCTGTTACATGTCTTTATAGATTTAGGTTCAATAATTTTCTACCAGCTGTTTTTCTGTCACTTTAACATATTATAGAACTTACACTTTTTTAATCTTAACCCTCATACCATCCATCATCCTCCAGATCCATATGGTACATCTGTTGTTTAATTTTCATTTGTTCCTTCTCTTCCTCTGCCTTTGACTCTTAATGATTTTTTTGGTAACATTCAGTTAATATTTCAGTATATTACTAGTTTGTGTGACATTTTACAGTCCATGCAGTTAATTCAGAACAGGCCTCTTGAAATTACTATGCATATAGTTCAAACAATTAAGTTAACTTTCAAGGGGGAAACTGGCAGAAAAACAACACAGAACCTTTCAACCCTCTGGAAGTAATCACTTCTGTGTCTCAAAAATACCTGAGGGAGCAGAGTTTTTTTGGCATTGTTTTTGTTAATCAGGTACATAGGTATTCTCAAAAATATCTACTATGTGTTGTCTGCATATTTAGCTGTCTATATGAGAGAAAATTCATCCTTAATGTATTTATGTCCTGGTAGTTCACTGATGTAGGACTCTTCATCGTGTGTTTCTCTTGGGGTTTTCACCAGCTGGGTCTCCATGGCAGAACAGCATTTGGTCCCTTGTACCTCCAGGTAACTAGGGATGATTTTGATTACAAGTTTGGCACAGCTGAGATAACCCTATGGGACAGCTAAACTCGTCTCTTTCTGGGTTTTGTGCTGTGAGTTAGCCACTATTAACGTTTTTAGATCTGTGACATTGAAACATGCCATCAACAACATGCTCTTTTGGCCTTCGCTAGATATGAGTATGGGCATAAACATGGTGTACATCTGTTCTTTAAACCAAGAAAACATTTGTTTTGAAGGTCACTCCTTCTGTCACGATACTGAATATTATCTTTCTCAGTAATGAATAACCGGGCTCTTGTTTCTTATGACATATCTTTAATGCAAACAATATGTAAAACTTTATTATACTATATAGCAGCTCTGTACAAAGTTAAAATTAGTTATGTGCAAGTGTCTGAAGGAGAGGGATTTCTATTTTCAGCGCTAATGTCTAGCTCTGTAAAGTTGATATTTTCTTCCATTTGCCAATAGATGGCAATATGTTATAGATGTGTGGAATTATATAGCCTAACTTTAAACTTCCTTTTTTTCCACAAGAGGCTTTCTGAGACCTGAATAGATCTGCATAAATACTAAATGCAGGAAAATAAAGCCAAAAGTTATCTAAAACTGCATTTTTTTCTTTTTGTGTGTGCCTCTAATTCAACGGGAACGTATTTCAGGGAAAGCTGAACAGAAGTCACTCCAGGATACAACATTACATGTAAATTTTAAGCAGAACTGAAGAATTATTACATAATTCTTTATTATGTGAGATTCTAAACAACTGCTTGTAATATAATCACTGAAAATATTATGACCCTTGCAAAGGCATTATGATAAACTCAGTATTCGAAAATGAGAGGAAAGAAAAAAGGGAGAAAAGGAATAAAATTAGGGCTGGGGGAGGGAAGGACATGAAGAGGTTTCAGTTCTTAGCAAGATCTTCTCTAAGAAAATGAGCCTGTATACAAGTTGTTAAAATACTAGGATGGGTACTAAATTAACAGTTGCTGAATGGTTGAATGTGCTGGATATCATGAAAGTAGTGATGGAAAATAGTTTTGTTTCCTTTATTTTAAGGCATGACCTTTGCCGGTCCTTTAGCTTTGCCCCAGCGTTACTACTTCACTGTCTTTTGATTATGAGCTTCAGGGAAAATGGGCCAAGACATTTACACCCCCAAGAACTCTTTCATATCATTGGAAATCTGCTAGAGGAGATGCAGCTGCTTTTCCACACTGGTTGAAGAACTGCAGCTTCACAAGCTTGTTGGAAGGAAAAATCCAGTAAACTGCAGCAGGGAGCTGAGCCTTTTGCATATTAAACTGTTATTTTCTGTCATACTTTCTGTTGTTAGAAGAAGTATAAATAGCAGCTTTGTAAATTATAGGACAAAAATATTCAAAGAGCAAAACAAACATGTCCAGTAGAGTATGTAAGTTAATTATAAACTCTCTGCATTGTACCAGCATTCATTTTCATTTTGTATAAGACAAAAACCCACAGTGAGGTGGGATGAAGATCATTGTGATATTTAGTTAAATAATCAGGTAAAACCATGATTTTTTTGAGGAAACAAGTAATGAGGTGAAAGTAATGCAGACCTCCCCTTATCCCAGCAATTAACTGCTATGCACATAATATTTTTAATTTTTTTAATAAGATTCCTTATTTTAGTTGTGGCTGTCTGAGATGTTTTTGTAGCTGAAAGGGTTTAAAAAAACCCATAATTTGTATGTTTATCTGGAAGTATATGTCAGGAAATAAAAACCAAACTTAAAAAGATCGCAGTTAGTTGAAACAATCAGTTTTCAATACCTGTTAATTGTTTCTTCTGTATCAGATTTGCCAAGTTTCAAAGACCAAAAAAGGCTTTTTTCTAAACTGTGTGCACTGAAAAGGAGATGAAATTGATTGTCTGAAGAGCAAGGCTCTCCTCTTTTTACTTTGCAAGCTGTCACCAGAATCAGAGATTACAGAATTGGAATTCAGCTGACAAGTTTGCTAATGGTGCATAACATGAAATAAAGGAAAAGGAGCCTCTCTGTAGTAGTAACACACTGATTTTACAGAGCAGTCAGCTAGAGGTATTCTGGCGAATTTTGACAAGTCTAGGGTTTTGGAGCAAACTCATAAAAACTCTCAGTCTTACTATTCAAAGCTGGTTTAAAAATATCACAACCACATGAAGTTGTGTGGTGTGGTTGACATGCTGGAGGGAAGGGATGCCTTTCAGAGGGACCTTGACAGGCTTGAGAGGTGGGCCCAGGCCAACCTCATGAAGTTTAACAAGGCCAAATGTAAGGTCCTGCACCCGAGACGATGCAATCCCAAGATTGAGAGCAGTTCTTGGAGACGGATTTGGGCACGTTGGTTGATAAGACCAACATGAGCTGACAATGTGCTCTTGCAGCCCAGAAAGCCAACCATATCCTGGGATGCATCAAGAGATGTGTGACCAGCAGTTCAAGGGAGGTGATTCTGCCCCTCTACTCTGCCCTTGTGAGATCCCACCTGGAATACTGCATCCAGCTCCTGAACCTCCAACATAAAAAAGACATGGAGCTGTTGCAGTGAGTCTAGAGGAGGGCTACCAAGATGGCCAGAGGACTGGAACACCTCTCCTACGAGGACAGGCTGAGAGACTTATGCTTGTTCATCCTGGGAAAGAGAAGGCTCCAGGGAGACCTTGTAGCAGCCTTCCAGTACCTGAAGGGGGCCTGCAAGAAGGCTGGGGATGGACCTTTTACAAGGGCCAGTAGTGATAGGATGAGGGGCAATAGGTGGAAGCTGGACAACTCTAAGTTTAGACTGGATATAAGGAAGAAGTTCTTTTCTATGAGGGTGGTGAGGCACTTGAACAGGTTGACCAGGGAGTTGTGGATGCTCCATCCCTGGAATTGTTCAAGGCCAGGTTTGATCAGCAACCTGATCTAGTGGGAAATGTCCCTGCCATGGCAGGGGAGTTGGAGCTACATGGTCTTTGAGGTCTCTTCCAACCCAAACCATTCTATGATTCTTTGATTCTATGATTGGGTCTTGGAAAACTGAAACGGAATCTAGATAGGAATTGAGAAAGGAATCTAGATTGGTGATATCTCAGGAACACTAGTATTATAACTACTGATGATTTTAAAAAGTAATTTCAGAAAATAACAAATATGAAAGATTGTGGCAGGTGCGTTTCTCCCTAGTCTGAGAGGCCTGCCCTCACAGTGGTTGCCGGGCGGATCTCAGAGAAACTGCTAGAAGTTTTTGACTAGTTTGGATCTAGCCCACCAGCCTGGGTGTACACTCCAGAAGTTGGCTGGTAGCCAATGGGAGGCCAATATGACTTTGATTGAGCTTTGAAACAGGGTCCTGCCAGGGGCCTATGTGAGCAAGTCCACATGGAGCAGCGGTTCCTGCAGTCAGGGCAGAGACTCCACCTTTGTCTTGGATGCTGACCAGCATAACTCCTCAAAGTTGAGAGTCTTCATCTTTATATTGGTGAATGTATGTACAACCTGGATCGTTATTCTAAGATTAAGAGTTAGGTGTAGCATAGTAATTGCTCTTCTCAACTGATACCAGAACTGTAAATTTGTGGGAGCTTTCCCGTCTTAATAAATTCAGTTTAATTACACTTGTGGATTGACTGAGAATGATGCTCCTCACAAAGATAATTTTTTGAATGCTAAAGATGTCCATTTTTTTTTCATTTTTACATGTTTAGTTAAAAATGCATAATAATTTGCATTATAATCTGCAATATATAGTATTGAAATCTTTAAATCATTGAAGGGAACCAAGATGTATTACTTTGAGCTCACTAACTAAAAACAAACTCACATTTCTTACTTATTAATTTTTTGAGGAAACATGAATAGTTATTCCACTGTAAATCATGTAAAAACCAAGAATCTACTCCTCATTTTACAGTAGCACAAAAAGAAATTCTCTTGAAGTGGTTGCCTTCTGTTCAATTTAGAAATAAAACATATGATTCCTAGTTCCCTTTAAATCCACTTGCCTAGGATTCTTGTCCCTCAAACTGTAGAGCTTTGCACATCACCATGATAGAGAGACATTTGTTTGTTACAGGTAGAACACCCATATTTCTGTTTATGTTTGTGTGACATTTGTGCAGGTGCTGTGCTGGGTGCATGCAACAACTCTAACACATCTAAGATGCACCGAACTGTGTTGCTAAACCATGATTTTTTCCAGGAGACTCCACAATCTGCGCAGTCCAGAAGTGCTTTTGTGTATCTTTTGCTGTTCTTCTTGGTCCATAAAGTTCAGACACTCTGAGTCCTAGGGAAGGTGATTTCCACTCTTCAGATTGCTGGGCTTTGTCATGTTGGCAGAAAGTGACACGAGGTTGTGGAAGACAATTCGTTTCATGCTGCATCTCAACTTTCTCCTCAGCTGCATGAACTCTAGGTATATTGGAGAAGATGGAGAGGAGGAAAAAAAAGAAGAAAAAAAAAAAAGAAGCAGATGTTGAGGCTGCAGATAGTAACATATTGTGCAGTTTTCTCTTGGCAAGTTGAGGGACAAACCATATAGAAGAGATGGGAATCCTTCCAACCAGGAACTTCATCTATCCTTCAACACTGAGACTTGCAAGGTGCCCCCTGACTCCAATGAGCAAATCACTTAAACTCATTTCCTTGTGGGAATACTTGCACGCTTACAGTTAAGCAATATTAAATACTGTGCTGCATTAGATAATGTAGAAGTGAATTAAATTGATTTCAAAGCCTAAATCAATTATGACACATGCTATTTCTGTGATTCTTGTAGCAAAAATGCTCTGCACCACTGGATGTCACTGTGTGCACCCAGGCAGAGTAGCTTAATGATGCTGCAGATGAAGCCTTGCAGAGCACGCATGAGGAAATAAAAAGATCCGTTTGTGATTCAAATTGATGCTCTCTTGCCATGCACTAAAGATAGGAATATAGTGCTTTTGAGAGTCTACCCCTCCTTATCCCCCATACAATGCCCTAAGACCAAACAAAGCTCCTCCTGTAATTTAGCTTCAATTTATTTTCAGTGTGTTTTATCATCTGAAGTCATTTATCTCCAATTCTTTTCTACCTAGAACAAGCAAGAAAACAAATGTACAGCTAAAGCCAGTGATAAATATTGCTCTATTCATAAAGTTTCTGGTCGTGTTGTTACAAGTAGAGGAATTGATAAATTGGGAAATCCCTGAAGCACCAGTTAGTACGCAGCACAGGAATTTTATTTATATAGATAAATAACACTCCTTTAATGTGGTAAATCTGCTAGAGTGAAATCTGTGTGGCTTCAGTATTTGTAATGTGAGCATTTCACAAGTGTAAGTACCAATTTATGCAAATAAGTCCCAAACTCATCAGTTTTACCTACCTTATTATTGATATCTATCTTCATTGAAGCTATGTACTAAGTGCACTTCATTAAGCCTGACAAGCCAAAGGCTGCTCCTTCTCCCTGGGTTTTGCCATCTTCTTTACAATGCAAAAACCATTAAATGAGCCTTTTACGGTAAGTCAATTCTCTCTGATTCTCTCCCTCAATGGGGGGTATTTTCTTTTTTTTTTTATTTTACCCTACAAATCCTGCTTAAAGAGACATGGTAAGATGCTTTATGATGAAAAACATTGCACCTTCATACTTCCTCAGAGGAATGTATTTATTCCTCAGGATCTCAACTCCATAATAAGATATTAACTACTGTAACCCTTTGTGGGAAGTTGGACATACACCATTTTTTAAGATCCGTTGGAAATAAATATCCATTGCCTCTAGAAGGTTTTATTTTTTTCTTACAGGATGGTATGATGCGCCTGTTCTAAGGTGATATTTAAAGGTACAAAAAAAAAGCTAAATTTTTTATAACAATGCTCTGGCTGCAGCTGCTAGATGAGGGAGATTTTGCTTACATGTTTGATGTTTGTACAGGCTTTACTAGAGTCCTTTCTTTCAGGTTTCTTGCTAGATCGCTTAGTGAGTAGTCGTATGTGAGAACTACTACTTTAAAGGATAGTTCAGTGTCTTGAATGCACAGAAAAGGATTTCCTTTGAGTTGCTATTATAAATAAATCCTGATGCAGATGGATAATACAAGCCCACTTTCGCATTGTACAAGCCAGGCCCCACCTTGTCTGAAAATATCCACTCCTGTGCTTGCTTTGTCATGTGGGTACTTTTGTACACTGCAGCTAAAGTTGGAATCAGCAGCTAGAGTTGGAATAAGGTATGTAAGTTTGATTTTTTTAACAAGTTATATATATATGCCAAAATAGTCAAAAATTGTTTTCTTTCTGACTCTCTGCTCAATCCCTAGATGTGAGCTGTTGCTTCTTAGACCAACCACATTAGAGACACTGTAAAGCACTGCAGAGAGTGTATTGGTACTTTCGTTGTAGAGCTGAAACTTTGTCTTAATCCATAAAGTGCTTTTAAAAGGATACTACATCATTATTCAGTCTGATTTTTTTCTGATGTGATTTATTGCCTGCAGTCAGAGAGATCAGTTCAGATACCCTGATGTACAGGTAAACACAGATGCTGCAGTCCATGGTTAACATCTAAGGAGATGCTGATCCACTCTATATGTCCTTCCTTGAGGCAGGAATAATCACTCCTGAGGATTTAAATGACTTCTCAGATCATAGTGAGGAAAAGGGAGTTTAGGATTAGGTTCCTCTGGTAACAGGGAGGAGAACAGAGCACAAAATTCAGGTTTGAGAAAAAAAGCTTCTCTTTAGTATACTAGGTGCATACTTAAGGTAGGGTTATTTCTCCTGTTTTCAGAATTTCAAAGCATGATTCAGCTAACTCTTTCACTCATGTTACATATAGGATTTGTTTGTAATGTCTCGATTTTTTCTTCTGTTGCTGTTTCCTGCCTTTCAGCAGCAGTTCTTCTACAGGCTGTACTGCCTCTACATAATGGTCCAAGGGATGGATGCAGGCCCCCAGGTTTCAGTTATAAAAAAAATAAAAGCTCACATGTTAAGTGTCCAATAAGTAGCTTAAACTGTTAATTCTTAGGAGAGTTAAAGTCAATATTTCTGAAGGAACAAAGTCAGTCAGGTTCTTATTCTAGCAATGTCTTGATGAGATGTATAAGCTCTGCTCTCTTCAAAATAGTTTCAAACAAAGACATTTTTCATTCTTCAGAGAGATTCACCAAATACAAGCTATTTTGACACAGAGTATTAAGAGAGGAGTTGAAGGACCTCCAGCCATAGCAGCTTCCTAGAGGGTTTCCAGATCTAAGTTTACAGGTTACTTTCCACCAAATCTGTTTAGGAAGAGCAGAATAACTGAGGGTTATAATGCTCATTTAGAAGTTGTTTCTGTTAGCCTTCTCAGCAGTCACATGCCTTTCACTCTCGAGTTTTCTCTCCTTTCTCACTCTACTGTGTTTGGCTGGGGCAGAGGTACCAGTCCTCGTAGCAGCCCATACAGTGCTGTATTTTGCATTTGTGCCTAGAAAAGTGTTGATAACACACCAATGTTTTGGTTACTGATGAGCAGTGCATGCACAGCATCAAGGCAGTCTCTTCAGCCTGCCCCCCTGGAAGACCAGCAGTCTGGGGCTAGGCAAGAGTTTAGGAGGGAACACAACCAGGACATCTGACCCCAGTTGGTCAAAGGGATATTCTCTATCATGTGATGAGCCCAGCAATAAAATCTTGGGGGATGAAGAGTCTGAGGGACATTCCTGGCTATGGCATTTGGCTTTCCAAGTAACGATTATGCATAGTGAGGTATTGCTTCCCTGGAAGAGGCTGGACATTGCCTGCACATTGGAAGTAGTGGGTTTTAGGGTGAATATTAGGAAGGAATGCTCCACCAAAATTGTTGCCAAGCATTGGAGCAGGCTGCCCAAGGAAGCAGTTGAGTCACCATCCTTGGAGGTATTCAAAAGACGCGCAGATATGGGTACTTAGGGAAGTGGCTTAGTGGTGGACCTGGCCTTGCTAGGTTAACAGTTGGACTCAATGAACTTAAAGGTCTTTTTCAACCTAAATGATTCTATTATTCTGTGATCCTAGTGAATGAATTCTTTTTGCTTTGCTTCTGTGAGCAGCTTCTGTTTTTCTTATTTTACTGCTTTCATCTCAGCCCATTGTCCACCTTATTTTCTCTCTGTTCTGTTGGTGAGGGAAAGTGAGAGGGAGAGACTGAGTGGGGGTCTGGCAGATGAGATGCAGTTATTGCATTAATGAATCAATTTTTCTACTATCACTGTAAAGCACGGGCTTAGGCTGGTTTTTTTAGAATTCTTGTGAAGATCGGAGATGAAAGAACATGATGGTGGTTGAAATGGTGTGAGTTGTGAGCCATCACAGTTTCATTTAGTTAGGCTCCAGATAAGTAGTTTATTTGTCCTCCCAGCTCATGCTGTGTTGGCAAATACGGGATATGGCTTTTGTTCTTTCCTGTAGTGTCAAAGACCGGTTTAGGCAAGTTTCCTGTGCAAGGAAAATAGAAGTCAGCAGCTCAAATTTATTCCAAGCCATCAGGGAAATCAGATTTTAGACATGCATCAATGGCTAAATTGGGTGTGGAATTATCCTGATGTGACAAATTACTGTATCTAAAGGTCTTTCATTTCTTGCAGTGAGATGACGAATGTATAATTAGGGTATGGTTTCTTCACCGCATAGATTAAAATTGTCTAATTGCTACTTTGTACACCTATATATTCAATTTCTATAGAGTAATCCTTGAGTTTATGAAGAAGCTATCTAATTTCTCATAGGCTTTTCTGATGAGGTAGTCCTCTTTCTGTGCAGATAATAGAAACCCATACTCATTTTGCATACTACTTAAATCAGGATAACAAAGTCCTTGATGGAGCAAAACACTATTCATATCCTCAAAGTGATGTGGCATCACAGAAAGCATGTTTTCTTTATCTTCCATCGTTATGATCAGGACACTTAGGACAGGATGACAAAATGGATATTATCACTATTGGGATCTGAGATGAAATTTTTATCCACAAGGACCAGAGCCACTGTTACCTAAGAAATACATTTTTTGACTCAACTCCTGCTTGCACTGATCAAAACAACATGGAATCATATTTTGTTGTTTTGGAAACAATGCTACGTACAGGATAAATTTTGTAGTCCTTAATCAAACAGTGCTTCTGGGGAAGTCAGTGACACCAGTCATACATTAAGTGCTCCAGTATGACTAGTGAGATTCATTACTGAATAGGTAAATCAGATTAAACTGGATAATTTACAAAATTTTGGAGTTGTCTGGGAATAGTGACTCCAAATGAGCAACACAATACAACGTATCTTTATTTTGACTTTTTATATGAACTGTATTTAAAACATTTTTGGTATCACATTAGAGTCAGTATTTGAAAATAAAAATGAAAGAAAATTAGACACCTGTAAGTTAGAAATCTAATATGAGGTGAAAAGATTGTTTTTAATTCTCACCTTAAAACAGAGGGAAGGTAAATTTCAAGTGGATGTTGTATAATATTCTGTATTCATGAATATTCACAACTGAAACTTGTCTTACTGCCTTGTGGAAAAGTGCTTCCTGTTTGTTGGTTTGCCAAAACTGGTAAATACTCTTGTCTTTGACTAAAGCTTTGCACATTCGTATGAATGTTTTCTTTCTCACTGTGATGCATGTTATAACTGGATTGACTAGGTTGTTGACATTTAATATCTCAACTCCACTGATGGAAAGACAAAGAGCTTGTATTAAAGCCAAAGTCAAAAGCTACACAATTATCCAATTTGGAGCAACATTTTGGCGGCTTTGATAAAGTAGCAATTATATTTTCTTTCTTAATGTATTTAGCTTACTGTTAGTGACAGTACTTAATTTACCATTACTGATACTCCAAGAATGGAAGCTGATGTTTTTCGTATCTTCACAACATAATTCACCATATACAGTAGAAAATTAGTTTTCTTTCACTGTTTACAAAAGCACTTCCACTTCGTGATACTATGTTAGTTGTATTTTTGATAACTTTGCTCATAATTTTGTCCTTTATGTTGCTTTTTATGATTGAGAAGTGGGGGTTTGGGCTGTGGTATTTTGCTTTTTGCAGATCAAATGAAGATTTTTTTAAACAGTTGGCCATTAAGTTTCCAAACTTGGATCTACGTTGTGGAAAAAATTCCCTTGAAAATATAATTTGGATCACTTTGGCCTGAGGCACTGGGTGAGTACGTGAAACATGCATTTTGCTGGTTTATTTGTCAGTTTTAAAGTTTTAGAATCCAATCAGTTTTTCTAATTATATGAGTGGAGAACTGTTAGGATACCTATTCAGGAAAGGTCTTAAATAGGAACATGAAAATATTAACCCATTTTATCACTTTCTTAAGTTGAAACACAGGTGAGTAACTCCTTAGGTCCTATTTAGACAATTGAGAAATGTACAGAAGCTTTCTTGGTGGTTAGTAGGGTTCAGTTAAATTACTGTCTGAAAGACTATCTGTCTTTGAAATTAGAATATTAGACATAAGCCCTGTCATTGCCATAAAGTAAAAAATAATAGCCAGTCCAATATCTATATTCATATTTGACCCTGCATCTTGGGAAAAGCACTAACTGTACTATAGCTCCTAGACACACAAAGCAATTTCCTCAAATTGTATTATCACCTGATACCTGGCAGCAGAGAATGTGATTAACTCCCAAAAATGTTTCAGACCTTATCAAAGAGTATGTCTAATCCACTGGCTTTGGAAGTAAATATTACAAGCTACACTTGCTGAATGCAGTCTAATCCAAAGAATTTGAATGTAAAGAGGCTAGTAGCCTGAAGAATAGCAGTTGAATATAATTAGGTTTCATTGCAGATTTCTGTTCCAGTACCTGTTCACAGCTTGTCCATTGTGCCCTGTTACGGACTAGCTAATATTTAGTGAGCTCCTTCAGCCTTTTACTTTGTCTTCCATGATCTCTGAAACAGCTTCCATTTATCTCAGTATACTGAAGTCTTATGCAAAATCTCATTCAAATAGTACAGAAAGAAATTTCTCACCTTATGAGTTTCCCTGCACTCTCTGTAAATCCACTTCTACTTAAGATATAAGGCTTAAGTATTCCACTTCTGAGGAAAAGCCATCTATTTTAGTGAGAATGTTCTCTAAAGTGAGGATGACTGTTCCCTAAAGTGATGATGAATATTCCCTAAAGTGATATTGTGTCCAGTTCTGGGCCCCTCAGCTCAGGAGAGACAGGGAATTGCTTGAGAGAGTCCAGCGCAAAGCCACAAAGATGGTGAAGGGAGTGGAACATCTCCCTTATGAGGAAAGGCTGAAGGAGCTGGGTCTCTTTAGCTTGGAGAAGAGGAGGCTGAGGGGTGACTTCATTAATGTTTACAAATATGTAAATGGTGAGTATGAAGAGGATGGAGCCAGGCTCTTCTCAGCAATGTTGAGTGATGGAATAAGAGGCAAGTTGGAGCATAGGCGATTCCACAAAAATATTATGGAAAACTTTTTCACTGTGAGGGTGACAGAGCCCTGGCACAGGCTGGCCAGGGAGGGGGTGGAGTCTCCTTCTTTGGAGGA
>NW_009704106.1:18580-50473 GCF_000703405.1 Apaloderma vittatum
GGGGGGCTGGACTAGATGATCTTTTGAGGTCCCTTCCAATCCTTCACATTCTGTGATTCTGTTATCTGCCCAGAAGAGTGAGGACTAGCAATGGAATCATCACTGTGCTGAGAGGCGTCCTTTAACTCCGTATCCATATCATGGTTCAGGCCAACTGGAACAAAAAACCACGTGGTATCCAGTTCACTCCTCCTCCCCAATCCCATCTCCACAGTGATGTGGAGGGAGACAATTCAGCTAAAAAGGCTTATAGGTTTGAGATTAAGGTTAGGGAGGGTAATAATCTACCATTTAAGATGACAGGTAAAGAACCAGAGGAACTTAGGGACAAAAACATAGATTTAATTCATCATCTCCACAAAGTAGGATAGTGAGAGGAATACATCAATAAATAAATAAATAAATAAATAAATATCTTAAATACACTTTGCCCCCACCCTCCACACACCCCTTCTGTCTTCCAGGCTACCTTCTTTCCCCTCATCAGTGCAAGGAGAGCAGGGCTTGGAAACTATAGTCCACCTGGCCATTACTTATTGTCCATGACAGCTCCTCCTTGAGAAAGAGGGCTCCTTCTTGCCACATGGCGTCCACCTCACAGGAGGCAATCCTCTTCCTCCTCATGAGTCCCTTGGGGCCACAGATCGTTCCAGACACATCCCCCACTGATGCTCAGTCTCTCTCCCATATTAAGTCCCATTTGATATTGCCAGTCTTCACATACTTTTCCTTTCTAATCCTCTTTCTGATTATCCCAACATGATGCAGCTCTCATTAATAATTTTGTTTAATTTCCAAAGTGTTTTCTGTATCAGGTAGACATCAGTAGATCCTGACTTTCTCATGTAGCATTTTTTTCCTAAAGAGCTCTACCTTTAAATACTCCCTTTGAGCTACAGAGGTGAAAAAGTAATAGCAAAGTGAAAATGAAAAATTAGAAAAATTAGTGAGGTTAAGAGATGATATCTATTAATGATTTCCTCATCCTCAGGACTGAACAGTACCATAATACTAGCAGTCACAGAAAATTGAGTAAGATACTGTATGGAATATCAAAGAATGATGATAATTTAAAAGGACTTTTGGTTTGGTGTTTGTTGGATTTTTTTAAATTAATAAAGATGTTTCAGAAGAATTTGAAAGACTATTTTTAAACTTATACAAAAAATATCTTGTCATCTTGCTTAATTTATATATTTCTTCCAAATATTTTTAAATTTGTTGTTTGGAATTCAGTTTGAATACATCCTTCTTCTTATCCTCTAAGAAAATTAGAATTCCTTATACTGAATGTTCAGCTCTTTACCTTATATTCCATTTCTCTCTCAGTAAATGAAAACTTTCGGATGCAGTAACTTTTGTTATTGAAAGATAAGGCTGCAGGATGCTGCTTTCCTTACATAATTCTCAGCCCATATTCAGGTATTATAGGAGATATACAGGAATGAAAGAACTGAGATGTTCCATGAAAAAGAAGGGAAGAAAACATGCTAAGAAAGGGCAAAGAGAGAAATCATTTCTTGGGAAAATGAAGAATCAGCTGAAGAGGAGAAATACAACCAGAAAGTTACGATAACTTTCCGGGTTAAGCAAAGAGTTACTTTTTTCTCATATTTTTCCTGAAGGTTGTTATGCCTTTCAGTTTTAAATGTTTTTGTAGAAATTCATTAATAGAAATATCCATGTGATGTAATGGTAATATAATGGTAGCTCCAGAATGATTATATAAACACTGATGTTAGTTACTGAGACTGCACAGCATGTTCCAAAGGTATCACAAAAGACTTGTGCAAAATTAACCTTATCTCAGAGCTCTGGTGTCTTTGATCTGTTGTAGTTTCAGAGTGCAGTGACTCCGCACAGTATTTCAAAACTCAACTGTAACATCAACTACAAGGGAAAAAACAAAAAAAGAGAAAAAAGTGATTTAGAAAAGGAGCTTTCCATCATTTGTTTAACAAAAACCTTACAATTGTGGTAATATTTCCATCGTTAGTTTTTCCAAGCTTGCTTAGAAAGAAAATATCTGTGATTCCTGATAGTGACAATGAAATGAAATTTTGAATGTGTTCTAGAGTCACAGAATCACAGAATCATAGAATCACAAAATGTTAGGGGTTGGAAGGGACCTCAAAAGATCTAGTCCAGCCTCCCTCGCCAGAGCAGGATCACCTACAGTAGGTCACACAGGAACACGTCCAGGTGGGTTTTGAATGTCTCCAGAGAAGGAGACTCCACAACCTCCCTAGGGAGCCCGTACCAGTGCTCTGTCACCCTCACAGTGAAAAAGTTTTTCCTAATATTTTTGTGGAATCTCTTATGCTCCAACTTGTACCCATTGCCCCTTGTCCTGTCATTGGATATCGCTGAAAAGAGCCTGGCTCTGTCCTCCTGACACTCCCCCGGGACATATTTATAAACATTTATGAGGTCACCCCTCAGCACCCGTGGTGCTCCGTATATAAGGGCCCCTAAGAAAAGGATTGGAGGGATCTTTTTAGTGGCTGTTGTGGTGGAAAGATTGCTATTGGCCTGTGCTGCTGCTGTTTTTACATCCTGTTTGTAACACTGTAGACAAGCACAATTCATCAAACAGGTCCCCTTCCCCTGTCTCCCTGCGTAGGAGCAGCACAGCTGCTCCAAATCCTCCTTTTTTGTTTCTCTTTGGACTGTCATCAGAATTCTGGTTTTGGGTGCTCCCATCTGCTGCTGAGGTCAGTCTGTGACTTTTCTGAGTGAGACCTAGACATCAGTCTGAAGAGCATTGTTTCTGTATTAACATATTCTCTTGCATATTTGAATATATATAGTTTAACATCTTCACTGTTACTGTATTATTTTTCTGTTCCATTACACAATTTTTTTTTTCAACTTCAGTGTTTCCTTCCTTGTTTCCCCTGTTATCCTCCCCTGGGAGGATGGTAGGGGGTCACAGAGAGAGTCTGTCAGAATTTAGTGGCTGGCCAAGCCTTAAACTTTGACTGTACCATAATGCTCCAGATATATTTGTTTGCAACCGTGTTAAATTATGTCTTGATGCGTTGAAAGACCAGTGCATGCATCTATGTCTATATGCTAGCTTAATGGATCTAGCATTCCATAATGACTAGTCTTTAGAAATGTTCTTTAAAACCAAAGAACTAAACCTCTCAATATCCTTCACACAGACGGGTTATTTATTAATAATTTTTAATTAGGGGAACAGTAAAGAAAGGAAGGGTTTAGAAGAACTGATAAATTCTATGGCAAAGTTGAGAAAAATGACTGATACATTGATTTACTTCTTTCCAAAAACACTCTTTTTCTTTCTTAAAGTTACGTTACAGTTCGATGAAGGTATTGTATATTATTTTTCCTTATGAAACCAGGTGACAGCTACATGGTTTAGGAAGAAGAACAAGTAAACAAACAAAGAAAAGTGTGGAAAAAATAATGTAACAGAAATTGTTCTGTGAGCAATGGAGCTAATGGAATTTATTTCCCAATGGTCTTCTGTCATGTCATCACTGCAATACCTCTATTTTTTGCCCATCCTCACAATTACCTGGCTTGCTTTGGACTTTGAGTGGGACAAGAATAATCTGGCTGTAGCCAAGAGACGTGGAACCCACCTGCCACCATGCCGGAAGGATAACAGCTGATTTTTTGTTACCATTTCACCAGAAGGAGCACTCTTGAAATCCTAGTTTTTTCTTCCCCTCTGAACAAACAGTTTCTTTTGTTTTGAAATAAAAACTTGCACCTTTTCCAATACTTTCCTCTTCTCCCATTGTGACCTCTACCAGACATCTCTTATGACACTTCATAATGAGTGCAACTGAGTGGTGAATCACATGCTTGAAGCTGTACACAGAGAACAGAAAAAGAGTTCACTGCTTATCTAAGAAAGCATACTTCAATCACAATTTAATCTCATTTTTATGGAAATAGTCAAGATTCAAACTTTGACATAAAAAATGTTAGCACTACTAGTTTGGCTTATTGACTGAAAATAATTTCACGCTAATAAGGCAAATTTACTCTTGCAAGTGGGCTACCTAAGTCCACTCATTCATTGGAAAACATATCTGCATATAAGTAAGGATTTTTTCTGTGCTGCTGCAGACTACAATGAAAACACAGTACCTTCTATATGAAGCTTAGATAAACCTGCTTGTCAGGATCACAATCTCTCTGTCTAACCATAAAAATGATGATTAGAGCCCCAAGAGTTTCTAGCAGCAATGATAACAGCACAAAAAGGGAAGGTGACAGCTCAGCTTCAGGTAGTTCCCTTTGCTAAGAGCTGCTGTGAATACTGTATACGACAGCAGTATGAGAGTTGTGTGGAGACACAAGGTTTTGCTCTTGAGGTAAGGGTTTTTGTAGATTCATCCTGGGTGGTAGCTCAGACCCACACGATCTGTTGCTTATTGCCCACTGGTGGGATGGCGGAGAGAATCAAAAAGGTAAAATGGACAAAATTCACGGGTTGAAATGAATAGTTTTTAAGCAAAAGCTGTGCACACAAGCAAAACAAAACAAGGAATTAATTCACTGCTTCCCATCAGCAGGCAGGTGTTGCCAACTCCAGGAAAGTAGGGTTCCATCATGGGTAATGGTGACTTGGGAAGACAAATGTCCTTCCTCTGAATGTCCCCCCTTCCTTCTTCCCTCAGCTTTTTGTTGCTGAGCCTGACATCATATGGTATGGATATTCATTTAGTTAACTGGGGTCACCTGTCCAAGCTGCATCCTTTCCCAAATTCTTGTGCACCCCTAGCCTCCTCGCTGGTGAAGTGGAGTGAGTAGCAAATAAGGCCTTGTCACCGCGTAAGAACTGCTCAGCAATAACAAAATTATCCCTGTGTTATCAACATGGTTCTAGTCAAAAATCCAAAACACAGCATCATATGATCTCCTGTGAAAACTAACTGTATCCTAGCCAAAACTGGTACAGATTTATTGATCAAAGATGGACTTAATGACAGATATTACTGAAATAATTTGGCTGAGGTTACAGTACTAATTTAAAAAATCATTTCTATTCAATCCATTTTTCACTTGTTTAACGTTTAACCAATCAGAGACTTCAAGACTGAAGTTATATAGCTCCAAGCAATGTATATGGTAGAAGAAATCTATTACTGGCATAAAAGAGAGTGACCCCACTGAAACAAAATAGAAACAAACTGATCAAGTGCCATCTGGTCCTGTGAAGTTAAAGAGTAGAAGATATGATTAAGAACTATCACAGATTTCAGTGGACTAGGACAAAAATCTCACTGGATGCAGGATAGTGAAAACTATCTTTGTTACTACCTAGTGACATGGAGAGTTTCAAGGGACAGAAGAGTAATATTAATAGTTTTGCATGTGTGACACCAGATTATAAAGCAAAAGTATTATCCCATATTTTTACTTGCAAATTTTAGCTGAACTAATAACAAGCCACATGTTTTGAGAAATGCATGTGGGAAGATCTGTCAGAATGTTCTGTTCTCTAGCGGTAAGCAGGAGAAAACTAATGTAATCTGCATTACAATACTTTTATCTTGCTGGAATGACCTTCTGCCTTACTGTTATATCAAGTCCTGCAGAAATTATTTACATAGTATTCATTTTTTCTGTTCATCAAATTGCTTCTACGTGGTTTTTCTCACATAATAAGCAGTGCCCATGTAAACAGGCACTTTTAAAAGGGTATTATAAGTTATTATATGCATAATAAAAAAAAAGAAAAAAAAATATGACCTGTAAACATACCATGGCAAAAATTATCAAAATCAGATCTTTTTAAATACTTTTAAATGCCTCAATACGAGAAGTACTGAGAAGAAAGAATGATTGGATCGTTCTTCCATTCTATAACTGTGTATTTTTACTGTAATTTTCCTGAGTGACCCTGGGAAAATAAGAGTTTTTTAAGAATTAACACTTTTTTTTCATAAATATAAGGTATATTGATAGAAGTTTTCTGCCACCCTCAGCTTTCACAGCATATTCATATGTTTGACTGCTTAATTAGACCATTCCTTCTCCTCATCAAGAATTTTTGAAATAACACTAAGGAATCGAAGGAGTTAAGTACTCTTCATTAAGACTATAATAATGAACAAATATCATCCCTAGAGTATGAAAGGAATAGAAAAGGAAAATGCTAGAAAAAAAATAATTTGTTACCCATTATTAGTAAAATACTGGTATTTCTGAAAATAGAGGAATCTCTCAAGAAACTGTTTTTTTTTTCTCTACCATCCAAAAGACTAATCTAATAAAATGTTAAGCATATAACGTGCACTGATCTGTCTTAAATAAACAAGATGTGTTTTGAAAGCAGAAAAGAGAAAGTGTTGTAGATAAAATCAAATTAAGTTCAAGGATTATAATTGAAGCTGTTTGTGTCTCAAGAAATACTTAGCTATAAAATAAATAAATTTAAAGGAAAGAAAATGTTTGAAGGGCAGATAAGGTCACCACAAAGAAGGAAAAACAAAGTCAGAAAAATGAAAATAGACGAACAGCACAAGCAAATAGCTAGTTTATTTGTTTTGGTCTAAAAAAAAGGAGGGCAATAAAATAAGGAATCAAACACCTGAAAAAAAGAATGTCCCCAGAAAAAGTAATATACTGTCAAACATGGACCAGAATAAAGGACTTGGGGATTATGAAAAGAAAGTATAATCTTCAGCAGAGAATCAAATAAACTTCACAGATATGTGACAAAATCTAGATGCCAGGGAGAAAAATACACAAAATTTCAGAGGATAAAATACTCTGACTAACATTACGATGATGATTTGGTTGGTTTTTTTATTTGGGGGGGGAGGGAGGGTTTACTGTTCTTTCTATCAGAACATAAGAAATTAATTCCTATGTGCTGTACAATTTCAATGTAAAATTGCAGTATGACTGGGTACTACAAGATATTCTTTAAGCATAAGGTAATGTCTTCATTAACCTTATAGTGTTGGGGATAAGCAAAAACCCTGGTTTTTTTTACAAACAGATCATCAAAAAGGTACATTAACACCAGATTAAACACCAGATCAACTCCTCAGTGTTTTCAAAGCAAGATCTTAAAAAATCTGATCCTAAACTGATCCTAAAAGCTTCATCAAAAGAAGCTCTTACGTACTGTGATGACAGGTCTTAAATTTGTCATTGACAGAGGTTTAAATGGTTCTTTAACAGTGTTTTGGAAAGACTTTTTGTCATGAATCATGGTCAGAAGCAGCTACACAGATGTTGTTTGCGGAGTCAGAGCAGACAAGAGCAAACTGCTATGTAGCATTTCTTGTTAATTTTGTCTTTGCATGTTGATTGAATGATGTCCACTATGTTTCTTCTTAGGTGTGACATCTCATGATCATGGCTTTCATGATCTATAGCCTTGGAGTATATCAGCAGAAAAGGCAATAGGGGATCTGAAGGATCCCACCTTGTCATGACTCTAGTGAAGCTTTCTAGGCAGAAAAATTCTAACAGCTAGAGCCATCTTTGAAAACATTGATGTTGGAGTTCTGTATCTTATTGAGAGTACAACATTCTATTCGCCAATTCAATTCAATTTCTGTAACAGAAGCAAATAAATGTCATGTTTATAAGAACACTGTTAAATTAATTGTTTAATCTTGCTACTAAATTGTAGTCTTTGATCTAAGGAGAAAATTAAGACCAAGTCTGAAACAACTATTGTGCAAAAAGACACTGTTGACCATAAGTGAGTGCAGTGGGTCTAAATTTCCTGAATTCACTGTGGTGGTTATATATTAGACACAGCTCCCAATATAGTTCCAAGATCAGCACTCTGGATGCTTCACAAAGCAACTTGGTCAGGAGTTAGCCACTCTTTTTGAAGCTTTCTGGCTTGTGACAGAAATCTAAATAACTACAAGGAACCTAAGAAAAGCTCAAGACCAAAATTTAGATGTCATGTAAACTTAGGCACTGTATCAGTGCTTAGGCCAGTGGAGTAGGGAATTTATGGTCTCCATTTTTTTTGGAATATGCATCTCTACATATGCTTAAAAACTTTTTTAAAAGCCACAGGAAAAAATATCTGAGACTTGCTCATAATTAGCTGGCTCCTGCAGATAATACTAGGTTTTGAACAGCGTAGGAATTTGCTCTGTTCTGCAAGGTCCTGTCTGCTCCACAAATTCCTTAGTCCATTCTGAGGGACTGTGCTTACTCACAATTAAGCATTTTTCTCTCCTGCAGTCTACTTTCTCATTTCACACCATTTGGGAGTTTTCATTCACCTATGCTGCACAATCCATACGTATCAAAGAAGCAGAAAATTCAAAATGAAGAAAAAAAGTTCTTTCATCTCAAGTGTATCATATCTTACAGTCCAAAATGTTCTACTCAGCTATTACATTTTGCTAAGGCAAGCAATATTGAATCTGTTCAGAAAATAAACACCAATGACATTTTATTCTTCAGAGATGTTTCTGCTTTATGCCTTTGCTATGAACCAGACTAGATATAAGACATTTGGATGACTCTTGTGGAGCTATATTTTCAAGATGGGGAACTGGTACTTCTGCAATAATTGTGCTGTTTCAGGAGCAATAATTGCTGACTTTATAATTCTAACTGAGAGCTTACCAAAGCTATCTTACCTCTCCACTGCATCTCTATAGCGTACCTCCAGGAACTCTTGTTCTTTCAGTAGTATCCCTACAATACACATTAGCAAGATGGATGCTCTTAACTTGACAGGAAAATCTTCTGTGGTTGTACACTAGAAAATTTTGTTTGAAGTCAATGACCCTGTATCCCTACAGATGAGATAAGATGTGATGTTTTTATTTGAAGAAGTTGAATTCTTTAAGGCAGATAATAGAAGCTATGTACATTTAACTCCGTAGATGAACTCTAGTTGAGAATATATTTTTTCCAAACGCTTCAGGTGTGACTTCAATAATGCTCAGTAGAGTGGAGGGATCACGTTCCTCAACTTGGTGGCAGTCTTTTGCCCAGCATACTGCTAGCATCTTTTGGCACAAGGACCACTGGTGGCTTATATTCTCACAGTCTATCAGGACTCCAAGGTCCCTTTCTGCCAGGCTGCTTTCCAGCAGGGTGGCCCCCAGCATGAACTAGTTCACAGGATTATTCCTTCCTGGGTGCAAGACTTTGCATTTACCTTTGTTGAAGTCCATTCCTCCAGCCTGTCGATATTTAGATCCGCATACTTATACTCTTCCATACCAACACAGAGATAAATATAAATTTGTCTCTATGGATACAGGTACATTTGCAGAGTGAAAAGTGATTAAGTCAGATCTAAGAGTCAGATATTTTTGTATTCTGTGAAAAGTCAAGATCAACCACTGGATGTAAAGGAAAAAAGAATGTTCACCTCATTTATTCCAGTTAACTACATACTGAAGGTCTGCAATAAGATTTTCAGTCCTGAATAATTGAATTACAAAGTATTTTCTTTCTCTTAATCTCAGTCCAAGAAGTCAGTCAAAATTTCATTGTGAATACGTGGAGTTTGTGGATATTGACAGCTTGCAAGAATTTTTGTTTTGAATAATTCATAGGGAAAAATATCTATGGCTTTGTTTTCGTATTTGTTGTGCATCTTCAGGCAAGGGATTCCTGTGTAGACATTTGAAGGAGAAGACTGGACAACTTACAGAATAATACAGAAGAATGTGCCACTGATTAACAGGTGTATTTTAGCAAACCAAAGAATTTAGTGTTTCCTAAAGCTACTATGCAATTTTCTACATAATTCCACTTTTCAACAAAATCTGGTTTTGGAATCAGGTTCAGAAAGTGATTATTTACCAACAATAAAATGTCCAAGTCTCGGTGAACAGATGTAGGGGTTTTTTGATTGTTTTTCTCAACATTGTTATCTATCAATGGTGTTGTCCTATTTTAGCTACTACTTTGCACAAAGACACAGCGACTATCCCAAAGACGCTCCCAGCAGTGTGAAACACAGTACAGGCAAAGTGTAAGCAGACTGTGTGATCTAAACAAATAGAGCAAGAGGTTACTATTCTTATGTTAGATGTTTTGTCAGAGTTTAGTTTAGGAGGTTGGATGGAGATCAAAACTGTGATGTGCCAAATCAGGAAAGTTGAAATAAGGATATTGACTTCAACTGTGTCAACAAATATTAAATATAATACGTATTATTTATATGTTTATGCTTAGCTGTGTTACAAAAAGCAATTAATAGTACTACAGTGTAATAAAATGATTATACACTATTATTATAGTGTGTACAATTATATATTGAAATATTATGTATTATTTTAATAAAAATAAAATAAAAAATAAAAATATGTATAAGTGATTATACACTAGTGTTAGAAAACACAATTAATATTACAGAGTGATAAAATGATTTGCTAGTTTTGTTACTTTAGTGTTTAGGCAAGCAGATATTGATTCTATTTTTTTTATTTGCTTCTACATTACAGGTGTAACAGGCTTTTACTTTGACTACACAAGATTAAACCACTGAGAAAGGGTGCAGGAGGAAAATGTATGTACCATGAGTATGTCTACAAGATAGAGCTATGGCACTCTAGCATGGACTCTGCTGGGAGTTAGAGGAGTAGTTTTATGTTCAGATCTTCTGTATGGTTAAAAATAAGGGGCATTACCACCATGCATGGACCTAACTTTTATATTTTGTCTGACCTCCAGTCCCTGTCTAATCTCCTCACAGCTTTAGCTTCTAAGGAATGATTCATAGCACAACTTACCATTTGCATTAAATTACATTTTAATCTTTTATTTATTATGCTCAATAACTAGGAGACAAAAAGTATTTATCTATTTCACCTTTGATTTCCTGCTTTTCTATAGGGTCAGCAGTAGCTGAGCACTTAATATTTGCAGGGAGTAATTCCATCGAATAATAAATGGTACCACTTACTAATTCCAGTGAGTGTGCTCCTATTAATGTTTTTTATTTCAGTTTTATGCTGACAACAACATTAAATACAGGTTCTGTAAAAATGAAAGAATGTTATTACCATAATTCCAAGGTCATTTTGAACATAGTATCTCTGTAACTGTTCATTATTTGATAATAAATGCATCGGCCACAAAGAAGAGAACTCCTACACAATCCAAGGATCGGGCTTTGACTGTAAATGGAAACAAGGATAGCTGGCAGTAAGAATGTCTTGTTGAGAGTATTTTACTTGGATTTAGGCACAATATCCATCCAGCTACGCAAAGTGGAAAAACTAACTACTACTTTCTTTTGGAATGTAACAGAGGTGGATCAGAATGGCCTTGATAGTAAACTGACTTATTGCTGGTTAATAGAAAATAACCTTCTCTCTCTCACCCTAAGCCAAAGAAATAAAAAGAGTAATTGTGGCTTAAAGCCTCTAAGGTTACTCTAAGGCTTGTGCAAAAGGCTTCAGAAGATCCGTGGTTCATTTTTGCACTTTAGACAACATTTTGAAGATCTTTTTTATATATTAAAAAAGCCCAACATTTTTTCATCTTAATAATTTGTTCTTTTAAACTATAATTCACAACCTTAATCCTACTCATATTTCCCTTATGTTTTGTAATAGTATGTATAGTTACCAAAGAAAATAATAAAGATTTTGCCCATGATACAGTAGTGAAGGGATTTTTATAAGAAATCATTAGAGCTTTAGAACTGCAGGTTTGTTTCTAAAATGATATGGCAGAAGAACACTTTTCCTAGTACGTGCTTTTGTTTCTCTATGAGTTTCCAGAAGAAGTGAGTTGTCTTCAGGCAAACATTATCCAAGCTAGCATTGTTTTAAGGTCCTATCACCTTGTTCCTATGGTTTCCATGTTCCTTTGACCCAAAGGCTAAAGAAACTTTTCTCTGATCTTATTGACCAAAACATTTGCAGAAACATTGTGTGATTTACTTGTGTGATGAATCCAAGATTTGGATTTAATACGAATAAATTTACCATGTGAATAAGAAAGATTCAAGACTGTGTAAATTTTTCTAGATGCCCTTACTTTGTTATCTGACTCAAGCTACATTTTCAATATTTTATTTTAAATATTGTATAGGAAATTTTTCTAACCATAATTAAATATTTGCTTATATTTTAAGGTATAACAGATAGCTAAACAGAACATATATTAATCTACCCACATTTAAATAACTTCTTTTTTTAATGGTTGTGAAATGTTCAGCTTTTAGAACAGGTAGAGTTAATCCCTATCTTCATGACAATTTGCTTTTCTCTCTAAAAATTGCAAGTTAGAAGACACAATATACTTTATAAAAGTCTTTCTATCTAATGTTTCACTTCAAGCCTATATTAGGCTTGAGATAGAAGAAATCTGTGTGTGAGTAAAGCTGATGAGCCTCAAGCTAAATACATAATCTCTATCTACCCGCTAGACTAAGATATATAAAACGAGAACAAACATCAGTTATAACATTGGTTTCCACCAAACCTTAATAACACTTGTCACTTTTAAGTGTCTTTTGGAAGATTTAGAGTTACTATCGAGCACTTCATCTAAGATGAAACTAAAGTCTCAGGCAATTATGATACACTCATTTACTCTGAAACAAATACTATCTGTTTTGTTCAGCAGAGTGGCCTGAAAGTGTACAGAGCAGGAAGAATCTCTCACAGTTACTATCTTTTCATATCAGATTTTCAACCTTTTATTTTTATTTTTTTAAAATAGGTTGGATTTTTCTATGATAAAGAAAGTGGTGGAAAGACAGGTTTTGCTTGGTAAACTGCCCCCTCCCCTTCATTCTTCAGTTTATTTATGGCTAATGACTATTTGTACATTTTTTGAGCAACTATACAAAACTATTAGTCATCAGCATAGTAATTATAGCTACATTTAAGATGTAAGAATAAATCTAAATTTAAGCAGTTACCACAGTTCCTGGAGGTCCAAAGATATTTACATTTCGCACTAATACATCTCATAGAGATGCTAAGATTACTCAATTAAAAAAAAAAAATAGCTACGATATAAACCTCTGGCTAAATTCCTCCTTGAACTTCACTATACTTGGGCCTTCCTTCAGAGGTACCTTCTTCTTAGCCATCCCTCAGAAAACTGGACTGGTTTTCACACATACTCTTCACATAATTTAAAATTTTGCTTGCCAGAGTGATTCATTACTACATTGCAAACTTTTATCAGGCTTCATGCAGGGCTGTGGTACTAATCATACTAATAATATAACAAAACTAATTTTACCAAAATAATGAGAGAATATTTGTGTGAGAATTAGCTCATTTTACCTTTACAAGTTACAGAAGAAGTTTCAAAGATTTGTTTTGAAAAATCATTTGGTCTACCAATGAAGTCATATACTTGTCATTTATCTTAGGTGACCCATGTTTGATCCTTCTTGTACTCAGCAGATGTGAGATGTGTCGATACACTATTGGCCATGTGGCATGTTTGGGAATGTGATAGGTACCTGTTGCAATGTGTGGCAGGCTGACTCTAACTAACCGCCAAGTGCTCAACAGGCTTCTCTATCATTCCCCCTCCATCAACAAGACACAAGCTTGTGGCTTGAGACAAGGACAAAGAGATCACTTAGCAATTAGTATCCCAGGCAAAACCAGAGTTGAACTTTGGAAAATTAAATTTATTTATTGCCAATTAATTGTAAAAAAAGTAGGATAGTGAGAAATTAAAATTAAAAACACCTCCACTCCACACACTTTTCCTTTCTTACAAAGATCATCTTCACTCCTAGCTCTTTTACTTCCTCCCCCCAGCAGCACAGGGGGACAGAGAACAGGGGCTACAGCCAGTTTATGACATATTGTCTCTACTTCTCCTTCCTCCTCAGAAGAGTGAGGACTCCAGTGTGGAGTTCCTCCAATGTGGAGCTCCTCCAATGTGGAGCCACTCCAATGTGGGTCCTTCCCATGGACTGCAGTTCTTCAAGAACTATTGCAGCATGGGTCTTTTCCATGGTGTGCAGTCCTTCAGGAAGAGAATGCTCAAGCAGTTTTCCAGGGGTCACATGTCCTGCCAAAAAACCTACTCTTGCATGGGCTCCTCTCCACAGGCCATAGGTCCTGCCAGGAACCTGCTTCTGCATGGGCTTTCCAGGAGCCGCAACATCCATCCAGGTATATCCACCTATTCCACCATAGGGTCATCCATGGGCTGCAGGTGGATATCTGCTCCACTCTGGACCTCCATGGGCTGCAGGGGGACAACCTGCACCACCATGTTCTTCAGCACAGAATGCAGGGAAACCTCTGCCTCGTTGTTCTCCAATCATGGTGTCTGCAGAGCTGTTTCTCTCACATTTTCTTACTCTTCTTTCTCACAGCTGCTGTGTAGCATTTTTTAACCATTCTTAAATATTTTATCATGTCACTGCTGAGCTCAGCTTTGGCGAGTGACAGATTCATTTTAGAGCTGTCTGGAACTAGCTGTCTGATGCAGAGACAGTTTCTGGTGTCTTCTCATGGAAGTCACATCTGCAGCACTCCTGCTACCAGAACCTTGCCACATAAGCCATGTGTTGTCAAGGTTAAGATGCTATAAAATAAAAGCAAGTAGATGTCTGAGCAGATACTTTGTGTTAGGTGACAAAAGGGAAAGATTTTTCAGGATCTAAGGTCTGTAGACATGAAAACCTATTTTAACACTCTAAAAGTGTTACCATGTAGGTCTAAGATGAAATAGTTACTTGATCTTAAATTCATTTTTAGACACCTTTCAGTACAGATAAGCTTCCTTTGTCTTGCAACTCAGAAAAAGTACTCATCAAAAAAAGCACGTAATATCCACTCTTTCAAGAGTCTTTATACTTCTGGCCTTTCTTGAAATAACTCTTTATATTTATTAAGTTCAGTCATAGGCTTCAGATATATGCTGACCTCTCTGTCTGAAAAAAAAGTTAGAATCTTTTCACTACTAACAGTTTAAACTATCTGAGAATCACTGACTCCTTGTATACTATCAATTCTGACAAAAGAATTCTACCAATAAATGATATCACCCTAACAGTAATATGGAGAAAATATCAATAGATGAGGTAAGTAACCTAGAATACTGCAATAATGTTAAAGCTACTTACCACAGATCACATCATGGTAGTGACAATAAGAGAATTACGTTGATGAAGGAGTAAAATCTGATAGGTAGGAGAAAAAACAGTCAGAAAATGTCAGAAGCAGTAGAATTTGAAGAGTTCTCCTTATTACTTCTTAGGCTTGTTTTGCAAGAGATGTATTACAAGAGCAAAAAGCCCTTGTGCAAACATAAGCAAGTTCAGATGAAATAGGAAACATAACTAAAGAATATCATGATAAAACACAGCAATCAAACCTTCCATAGCTCAAGAAGTAGGGTAAAGAGAAAACAAAACAACAAAAATATTCTCAAAGGCACAATGGAGGCTCTATAAAATGTTAAAACAATAGCAGAATTTTTTAAGTGAGGTTGAACTGTAATGAAGGAATAAACAAAGAGGCTGTAAAAGTGACAAGTTCAGAATTAGCATGAAAAATCAGCCCATTCTCATGCACGGAAGTCAGTCTTAAAATTCAGATGAAATTATGTCAAAATCCAAATCCAAAATACATTGCTTAGGCTCATCTCTCATAGAAATTAATGTGTATTAAAAGTTTGCAGAGGAAAATCTATTTAAATTTAGAGCATAGAGGTGCTGAATGCCACCTGATTTATATGTGTCCAAAGCATGCCATTCTTCATTTTCTTCATATTTGGATGAATGTTGTGCTTTAAATCACAAGTCAAGTAAAAATATATCACAGCCTTTTGAGAGTTTTTTTTTGAAATGTATTTTGACACACTTAAACCCCATTCATTCACTTGCTTCAAGTTTATGACACTAAACAACCCAAAACCAGTTTTATTTTAGTGCAATTATGGGTTGGCATAGAATTCCATGGTTGTTTTCTTGCCTTTTTGTCATCCTTGAGATAAACACGAGTAGAAATACCAAAACAAGCCTGTGGCTATGTCATGAACTACTTATGCATCCTACCTATCGCACTACATACATCAGTGCGGTACAGTGGTTAAAGTAATGTCAGTACCAGAAACTAATAGCAAAACTCTTCCTTTCACTAAGAATGAAATTTTGCCTACTAAAAGCAATTTAAATTCAAAACTTTTGTTAAAATATTTGCATTATCTCTAATTTCTTTTCAGTAGCATGATAGGCTTCTTCAATTTCTAAACTTCTTGATTATCAAAGAGTTTGAATTTTGATTAACATATTGCTCTATTAAATAATCTGTACAGAGAGCTATAACAATATGGAAAGCTAATATAAAGATATAAATCAAAAAAACCATCAAAATACATGATATTATAGAAAGAACCCAACAATATCTGAATTTAGTATTTTTTGCCCTTTGGGTTCTGTAACATTATCCAGACATTCCTATACGATTTTAGTCCTTTTAACACCACTATGTGAGTTGATGATTAAAAAAAGATCTTTCATGTTCTTTGTTACTCCATCCTGTCATCAGAGAGAGAAAACATATGCAGCGAAACATTAGTATACATATAGTTTAAAATAAACAACACCCACCCCACCTCCAAACCTGTAGAAGTTGTCACCTACTTACATTGGAGGATAAAAGATATTTAAAGTTCCTGGTATTTGCAGTAGGAGATAGTAATGGTCTTCAATTTCTGGAAAGGAAGGTTTGTACTCAGCTTTGTTTAATGAATATGTCTTCCTGGTAAGACAAGTTGTTGCCTCTTTTTATTCAAGAGGAAAAAATTTGGTTTCTGCAAAATGGTGATTAAGGGTTAATTCACAAGATGTAATAGTTGGAAAAGTGTTGAACTGTTCACAAGGATGGCAAAGTGTAATAATTGTGCAAGCTCTCAGTACACATCTCTGACTTGAACAGATAAGAAAAAGTAAAAAAATCAATAGACTGTATACACATGTTACAGTACCTACATATTAATACCATCATCAGCATAATTATGGTCTACTTTATCACTGACAGCTCAGTTTTGTAGCCCTACTCTAAAGACAGCAGTCAGTACCTTACCGAACATCATAGAGTCATAGAATCGTAAAATTGTAACTTCATTGCTTCCTACTTGAAAATCCAGTAGTGGACAGCAATCTGAGGGCCGTACTGGGGTAGAGAGATTTCTTTTCATGTCTTGGAGTACTGTCATGTCATGGAGCCCCTACTACAAGAAAGATATTGACATGCTGAAACGTGTCCAGAGAAGGGCTATGAGGACGATCAGAGGGCTGGAGCACCTCTCCTATGAAGATAGACTGAGAGAGTTGGGGCTGTTCAGTCTGGAGAAGAGAAGGCTCTGAGGAGACCTTATTGTGGCCTTTGAGTACCTTAAGGGGGCTACAAGAAAGCTGGTGAGGGGCTTTTTAGGATGTCAGGTGGTGACAGGACTAGAGGGAATAGATTAAAGCTAGAGATGGATCGATTCAGATTGGACATTAGGAAGAAGTTCTTCCCCATGAGGGTGATGAGACACTGGCACAGGTTGCCCAGAGAGGTGGTGGAAGCCACATGCCTGGAAGTTTTTAAGGGCAGACTGCATGGGGTTCTGAGCAGCCTGATCTAGTGGGGGATGTCCCTGCCCATGGCAGAGAAGGTCCCTTCCAATCCTGACAATTCTATGATTCTTTAACCTAGGCCTGAGGGAGGCAGCAGACTACCCTAAGAAACAGGTTAGGTCTGCACATTGGATCTTCTGTTTCCCGCAGGAGAGAGTCTCCTATGACAATGGCCCATCTTTTTTGGACACAGGGAACTGGCTGACTTAACCTCAATGATATCTCCAAGCTGGGAACTGTTCAACTCTACTTACAAAGCCTTATACTTATGATGGAAGGGCACCAGGGAAGGTGGGGTAGTTGCAGAGGAGACATATCTGCTGTCCTGGTCAGGAACTTTCTGCCCTTGCACCCTGTCCCTTAAGTCGCTGTCCTCAGCCAGGTGGAGAGAGCACAGGGAATCCCCTATGTCATGTTTCCTGTCTACCTGTTGGTCTTGTCCAAGGGAAGGTAGTAGTGACACTATTGAGTTATTTTGCATCTCACAGAATCATAATTTCATATTAAGCTACAGCACATTAGCAATTAAATATGTGTGAAGATAATATAAGAAAATTATTTCATTTAGTTGTCTTTGACATGTAGCTTCAGCTTAACCTCTTTCCATCCTAATGACAGCTCTGAGTACTATCATAGTTAGCATTTAGTTTGAGATATGATCAGTCAGGAAAAAGAAATGGAGCTCCTTTCCAGAAGGTACCTGATTGTTCAGGAAATGTTTATCATAACTTCTTTATCCTTCTTTAATCTGGAAAGTGGAGCACCTGGAGATCTGAAGGACTGCCAATCCTTCCCCTGCTTGGGTCAAGCAATACACCTTGCCCCTTTTCTCTTCTGCCAGGAATATAACCAAACACGGCATAATTTAAAGAAAACCAATATTATCCAACATGTTTGCATGAGGTCAGTATAGCCAAATACAGCTATATTATGAAGTAGTGAACTAACTTTTCTCTTCGTTTGTCCCTCATGTTACTACAATACAGATAAAATAACACTGTGAAATAACCAGGCAGCATTGCTCCTTCATTGGTGAAAACAGGAAGGAACAAATGTTGTCCCAAGAGTTGTGAAATCATCCCCCAGCTGGGAATGAAATAATTATCAGGTCTGCCTGGTTTTTGACCCTCACAGACAAAGGGACAGAAGTTCAGAAGTAATCTGAAATCATGTGTAGGAGCTGCTGAAGCCCAGACCTCATCCTTTTCCCCAAGAAGTCTGTCTTTGGTGAGAGGGCAAGTAAGGAGTGCCAGGCCACTCTTGCAAGTGGAGTGTTGTGTTCCCACATCTAGAGCATGCATCTTGTCTCAGCCAGACTCAAGTGCAATTCTTGGCTAGCAAATTTAGTAGCCAGATCGGCCATGTGCCCCATCAGTTAGCAGGCAGGGCACAACGAGCCTGCATTTGACGCTATGGATATCTAAAGTCTCTTTTCAAATTATTCTCATCCTGTCTGCCCGCATCTGCCAGTGAACAGATTGGATTTGGAATTATGACCTTACCTGATTTCTGGCTCACCACCTTTCCTGAAGTCTTCAGGAAGGCTACCATGCTCCACAATAACGAAAAGGAACTGAACGCATGTGGCAAGCTAGGTAGCAGTTTGCAAATATCAATATTTCTGTGGGGAAACATACAGTGTTTGTTTTCCCTACCTACCTCTCCAAGTCCTTGTCAGATGTGTTGATTACTTCTCATCTTACAAAACACTTGTTGTGTTTTCGTGTCTCCTTTTATGTTTATGCATTCATGAGTGATACATATACAGTGCAAAGCTGGACATTGACTTTTATTTAAAAAAAATATTTGAAGATCCTGCTGTCACAAACACTTGCACACATATTTGAACACTTTTGGTCGTGCATTGCTTTATGTTCTGCCATGCTTGCTTTAGCTTGAGGCTAAAGTTTTGCAAAGGATAATTAGTAGAATCATATTCTTCCATAAACAGTTTGAGAAATTAACAAGACCAAACTGGTTTCATATGCATAAGTCTTAGAAAAGTAAGAATAACATGTGGAAATGAAAGTTTTCACTGCTGAAAAGTAGCCCGATGTAGTTTTATTTTGCTTTTTAGATAAAAGTAAGGTGGGACGCCATTAATTTCTTATTGCTGAAGGAAATAAATAAAGTCAACTGTTACTGATACTCTCAATGTAAAATTTACTGCTTTCATTCATAACAAATCTTATTTAATGCATGCTGAAGAATGATGCACATACTTATCTTAATGCTAATGTCTCAGTAAGTAGATTCAAAGGCAGCCACTGAATTATTTAAGTAAAAGTCTAAAAAAACCCAGAAAGTATGCATATGTACCATGTATTTTTGTGCAGATGATATTAAAGTGTCTTCAAAATCTTAAGGACTTTTGCACCTTTAGTTCTGAACTTCTCTATGGCTTGAATACACTTGACCACAACTTTCAAGAGTAAAAGTATGATGAGGCAGAAGAGGAGCAATAACAGTAAAGCAATAAATTATTTTACACTGAAGCTGAACTGGACTACTTAAGTTGTTGGACTAACATGTATGGACTAACAAGTGTGCAAGAATTACACTATCTCTGAGACTGTGTAATATAAGCGAAGCAAAGAGATGTCTGTGCCTGAGTCCTTCTGAGTAGACTGTATCTGAGGATCCACAACTAGCACACGTAGGCATCAACAGAAGAATAATCAGATGACAGAGATTAGGTGATCTGTACGTTTCTTTCACATCCAGGTGTAGAAAATCAAAGTAAGTAGTCCTTACCATCTGCTTGGTGCCTGAAATTGATTTCTGTCATTTGTCAGTGTAATAAGCAAATATAATTAGATAGATAAATTAATAAAAAATATTATTTCAGGGGTAAAATTCTATATGAAGCGTAACTTGTCATGATATATACCTTTCAAATAAATATAATTTTAAAATTCTTTGAGTAATGAACAGATAAATTATCACATAAATTACCATATAGACACATTTGAGTTTTTCCTTGGAACAGAAAAGACATAAACATTGCTGAAAAGAATTCATTACTAATCTGAATTTATTCACAATCAAGTCATATAGTTTATCAATACCTATCTGATTCAGAATTTAGTGTACTCAGTAAAAGGACATTAATTTTTAGTGAGATTCAGAACAGAAACTAGAACAAGATTCACATGAGGTTTTAAGATTTTTTTTGTGTAGTTGCTGATGAAAATGAGTATAATGTTCAATCTGTTCATCTGTCTTACTTCACCATCACACTTTTTAATTTATCGGGTACATCAATCATTAAGTAATCATTTGAGGAGTTGACTTTAAGTGAAGCTAGGGGAAAGGAAGAAAAGCTGAAATTAAAACTAAACTGGACAAAACATGGTAGTTCTTAACGGAAAAAATTGGCACTTTATTTTGGCATTTTCTAGAAGTGGGGTTTTCCTCTTTTTTTCTCTCCATGTCTCTGTATTTCTCTTCCTCTTTATCCTCTCTAAAAAAGGAAAATTGTAAGAAAAAATAAAATAATGATAAAGGATTCAAGAGAATACAAGTTTGCTGTGTATTTTTCTTAAAGATACAGATTAGTACATTTGCTGGCTTTTTAGAGTATCAACTCTTTTACTTATTAGTACTAAGAAAAAAGAAATCGACACCGATTAGTGTGACTGGTAGTCAAGTGACTAGAAGAGTTAACTTAATAAAGATCACCAGGTGGCTTAAACCACTTCACCAAGACTAATATTCTTTTGAATTCTGTATGACACCAAGATACTTTTTCCTCTCTCAAGAGACCATGTGTGTGAGGTCTACTTCAGCAAATACACTGATCTACAGTGTAGTTGTCTGACTTGGAGCTAGTCACCTTAAATTCTCATTACAGCCAGTGGGTAGAAATAGGCATTCTGAGAACAATTGTGCACTAACCATACCTATTCTTTTTTCTTGACCAGAAAGAGAACTTGAAGAGATTGGTTAAAGTGTAGATGTGTGCATTTGATCAGATGAATTACACTCTTGCTGCATACAGAGGTAAATCAAAGGACTAAACAGGTGTGCATTTTTCACTGTGTAAATGGAAAAAAGAGTACTGAATGCTGGAAGACGAGAGTGGAAGGGACAGAGAGAAGTAAACATGCCTGACTTAATATATGCCTCCAAAGGAGATAGCATGCTGCTTATATGATAAGTTATATTCTGTACTGGAAATGAATGCACACATTCTGTCAAGGAGCTTTTGTGAGGAACACAGTCCGGGATGATATAGTTTTAATAACATACCTTAACAGTTGTTAAATCAGATAGTCTGTCACCAATGTACTGGGATATATTTCAAATAATTTTTTTCAATATAAAACTACAGCAAAGAAATTTGAATACAAAAATACCAGTGAAATTATCTTTTTTCCATCAGCTTCAGAGGGGAAGATTTGCTCGAATTATCAATGAGATTGAAATGGAGCTGTGCTCACCAAAGCACAACCAGTATGCATTTGAATATGGTTTGGCAGGTCTAAAAAATATTGTTTGATATTTAACTTCCTTATCTGAGAAACTTTTTTAGGTGCTGAATGAAGCAATTGCCCTAATGTCTCGTTCCCTGTATAATAATATAGGTAGGTGATTCCCTAAAGAGATCCTATCTGATTAAGTTTTGGCACCTAGGATGAAACCCATCTCAAGTGTTTACAATCATTTCAGGTTAAGAGTCTACTTTAAGCTAATAATCTAAACTGTGTTATAGACATTGGAGAGAAACGGATTTCTTCAGAGAACAATTAAACAGAAATAGATAGTATTTAATCTATGGAGGACAAACTGCCTATCGCCATTGACTGCAGGTGGGCCCTAACTCGTTGACACAGGCAAACCTCTGCACTACTGAATGGCTAAAGTGAGACATCCCAGATCCAATGTAGCCAGACACACTCATCTAATGAGCTTCGAAGTTACCTCTTTATTGACTGTTTGTGACTTGAAGTACTTATTTTAAAGAACTGTCTCATGGTGCCTAAAATTTACTCTAAAAATTATCCATGCAGATTAAGCAGAATAGATTGACTTTATTTTTTTAAATACAATAAAAATAAGCTGTTTTAATTAGCATTTGTTTTAGGAGTCAACACATTAATATTTATACACAACAAGAGGTACACATGAGTTCTCAAAACAAGGTCTATCTCACAGATATATTCATGGAAAAGGAAGATGTAATGGCTGATGCCAGCTGGCTTTTCATTCTGTTACACCTTTTGATGTTGGAATTTTTTTTTAGGCTTCAGGCTTGAGGACTTTCATTAGAACAAATCAATTCGACAGTGCATGGCTTGCATTGCACATGGGATAGTGCATATTTTTGTGGCAGCTGAGTGATGCATTTTAAGAGTGAAAGTTCACTATGAGGACGTGATTTGATTGATATATTTGCATTTATGTAAAAGACAGTATCATGCAGTAGAGGTTTAATAACTGAAGAATATTAATAAATTAATTAAAAATTGGAAAAATCTGTTTCATAATTTTGTAATTTCTTCTCTAGGAATTGGAAGATAGTAATGAAGGCTATACTGTTCTCTTTCCCAAGAAATAGAATCATGGCTCAATTTCAAGTATCTGCTTTTCACCTAAACCGCAATGACTGAGAGATACTGGTAAAAGCTGTTAACTAATGGTTATAATGTTAGATGTAAACACAAAATTCAGATAAGCTGTTCAGCATCAAAACTAACCTGATTCTTAGTTCTTTCTCAGCAGCTAAACATAGACAATATGCTGAGGGAGACATCAGAGGCACTTAGAAGAGAAAAGGCAATTTTGTATCGCTGCTGCCTAGAAGTGATCAAACAGAAAGGGCTGAAACCTTTTCAGAACAATCTTGAAAACGATTGTTAGATCACTGGCAGCATCCATGAAAAAATAGATGCATGATGGAAACTCTGGAGAGACTTAATTCATACAATCATACCTAACATTTGTCCCTTGCCTGTGAGTTTGGCTTTGATATTTAGCCCTGTTTATATTTTCTCTGAAACTCACTATGGAATTTTTGTACACTCGTCCTTCACTCAGATTTTGTCACAGACGCCAGAGTTCCTAACTGGCAGAAATACAGAATAATGAAATGGCAAATCCATTCCATTGCATTGAATTTTAATTTTGCAGATATTAAAGTAAACTCACGTTGAGAGAACACACTTTCTTGAATGAAAAATCAGAAGCAAATGTCTGCAAATGTCATTCCATGCATAATATAATAAATGCTATATACTTTACATATTCACACTCAAAATTGCTCACAAACATTGGAGTTAGCAATTGACGGGTAATGAGTAAAATCAACTCCAATTTCACCCCAAGAAGCAATGTAATTTACGTTTATAGAATATTATTTGTATGCATTATTTATAGAGGTTTTCAAAAGATACTCATTGTCTTATTACTCTCAGGGGCTATTTTTCTACTTATAAAGAGGATTATTACAGCAGAGCTGCTCACAGCTGGCTTGGTTGCCTTTGCAAATAGTCAATGTTTTCTTTCAGTTATGGACGAATTAGCTAGTAAGTAAAATTCACGTCTGGGAAGTTAAAGCAGTCTCCTTCAAGGCTGGCACACTGGGCATGGTGGCCTGGCCAAGTGGAGAGTGCCTCTCTCTGTTGAAGCTAAATGTCTGCTAAATGAACAGCTGATGGCCTGAGGATGTACAAGCTCTGTTTGGCTGCACCTGGAGTAATTAAAATTTCTTTTGTAGGTGGAGTGGTTGATATTAATCTATTTCTGGAGCAATCTCTCAGTTGCTTGGATAGTTAATAGTCCAGAGAGAGAGATGACCTGGACTTGGATAAATAGCATATTGCACTAAAGACGGATGTGACAAGTGTGACCATAGGGAACTGAAAAAAAAAAAAAAGATAAAAAGAAAAAAAGAAAAAAAGAAAAAAGAAAAAAAGAAAAAAGAAAAAAGAAAAAAAGAAAAAGAAAACAAATGATGAAAGTTACAGCCTTATATTTCTGTGTTGGAGTATTTAGCAGCCCACTCACTCTTCTGAACTGAGCACTCCATTCTGCCTATTCTTTCCCTGACCTTGTATTTTCTACTTTTATTTCTTTTAACTTTCTTGCTTTATGTAAGGGGGAAATTTTGTCCATGGGAGAATGACTAAGATCAGATTGTCTAGAACCAGCTCACTGCATGGTGGGTGCAAAAATCGCCTGCATCTGTCCTGCTCATATTTATCAAAGGAGGAAGTTCATTCCAGCTATTCCCTGAATACATTCTTGCATCCTCCCCCATTTTCTTTCTTCTTTCAAAAGGAGTTTTCAGTCTCAACTTCCCTGTAGATTTCCATCTTTTAGAGAAAGGCTGTAAAGTGTTACGATCTTTATATACAGGTGAAAGTAATACAGATGTAGCTTTCTTATAACATAAGCTCCCTTCCTTTCAAACTCTAAGTTAATCTTAGTTAAATGAACTCAAACTTCAAAAGATTGTGACTGTTGGAGTCTACAATGAGAATTTCTAGAAGCTGAACTTCTGTTAGCATTTCAAGTGCACTAAAATCTGATTGCACTGTATCTGTTAACATTTATTAATAAACAATAAGACATTAAGAAAGTGAATAGTTAACACAAACTAAAATAGAAACTACACAGATGGATAATGTTGCTAAGTCAAAACCGTGGGAGAAAGCGTGGCTTAGGAACTTTCTGGCATTACTGATTTTGATTTCTGTCGTTGCTGTTACTGGTTGATATCAGTTCATTAGCTGTAGATGTTTTGCATATAATTTCTCTAGGCTGTGTGTTTAGAAGAAAAGAGCAATTATCCAGAAAAATACAGCTTCCCCAGGTTTTGTAAATTCTTTCCTTTGCAGCTAATTGACTTGTAAATTCTTTTGTTTACAGTTACGCTAATCTACAGAACATAGCAAACTTCAATCTGATGGTGGTGTACAGACTGAATCTGTAATCTAACTGACGAAGAACCATCTGAGTATATCTTATTTAATAAAACAGCTATGTTGTTCATTTTCTGTGCCTCTTCATGCACTTTTAGGATGTAATGCATGATGCTGTTTCTTTTTTTATTTGCTTTATTTTTTTTTTATTTGCTGTATTATTTCCTAAAGAAAATAATACTCATGAGTAATGTTTCCTTTTGGAATTCAGCCTTACTCAGTCACCTCCTACATGCATTACAAAAAGAGAGGTAACTTGCATGCAATGGCAAAATTAGTTTGATGCTTTGCTAAGAAGTGAGAATTGAAGTGGTGAGTTCTGCATGTACCTAGGCCTCTGCAGGCAGTACGTTGACGGTTAAATCAGAGTTTGATTGAAAACTTTTGATAGACTTCTGTCTGTTTTTGCTCTAAAGACAATATTGATGCTTTTATAATTTGTTTTTGGTTTTGTTTTTTGTCTGCTGCACCTGAATATGATCCTCTTCTCACTATTGAACGGCTGCTTTATTCAATGTACATTCAGTGTCTAGTTCTGTATTTTCCTACGAAATTCCATTTTCCATGCGTGACAGACAGCTGTAGGATCAGCATTTTTCTGGACAGTGTTCTCCCACTGCTGATTCATCCTTTCTTCATCTGCAACTTTACAATACGCCTGCTCATGTGAGTTAACATTTTATATTGGTGAGGTTTTGGTACCTTCTGTGCCATGTTTCCTTCAATGTAGATTTAAACTGAACTCATAATACCTCTCAGGCAATAACAAGTCCTGCCACTGAATCAAATTTATCTCACAAGTTTGTTAGTTCTTCCTTGGCTTCAGGAAACATACATAGCAGATAAAATTGGGTTTTCAATCTTTTTTCTAGGAAGAAAGCTATAGCCAATAAAAAAGCATTAGTAGATGTGTTTAAATAACTTCAACATCTCGTTCAAGTTGAAGTTCAACTTGAACTTACATTACTTTGCTGGCTGACTGTAACATAGTTAAAACCACTGACCAATATAGCTTCACAAATGACATACAAATCCACACATCATTAGTTTCTTAATCTTACAATTCTTAATGAAGTGACTTTTGAGAATGGCATTAAGTCAAAAACAAAATTTAAAATCTGATACTGAATAACATAAACAATTTACCTAAATGGCAAAGGTAAGGTTAGGTTAGTGTACAGTCTATACTTGGTGGCCCACTGTATTTTGACTCTTTAATGGTATTTTAAATACTATTCTATGTGAGACGCAGCAATAATAAACTATTTTTTAAAAAAAAAATCTGATTTTATGTACCTTACTATTTATATATCAATATTTTTTAGTCTGCTAATAGTTAAAAATCCATGAATACAAGTTCAGTTTAATCACGAAGGTACTTCTAACAGCATCCAAGGAAAGTTAAAATGGATGTGTTTTCTCTTAAAAATCTGCATATCATTTTTCACAGAGAATCTTAAAGTCAGCAATTACTTTGGGAGCAATTCCCAAACTGAAAGAAGATGTCATTTTCTTAGAATGATTTTTAGTTAATATATACTCTGCTTAAAATTCACAATCTCTGACCTTGGTAGTTGAACTAGAATTTGCAAACTATATGTTTCTACATATTAGAAGAACTCATAAAGTTAGATGACAATCTTTGGAAGTTGGTTGGATTTTGTTTTGGTTTCTTTTTCCCCAAGTTAAATAAATGGATGATCTGTAGCTTGCATGCCTTTTTAGAACACCACCAATCTTGAGATCAAGGAGCAATAAAAGCAAAGACTACTTTGCTTACCTCTCCTAAGACAATGTAGGAGCTCTTCCTTAATGGGTCCATTGACATTTACTGTTCACAATTCATGCATTTCTAATAATCTCAATAAAATGTCAGCATGTTCTCTAAGGGGTACTTCTGGAAAGCACTTCAGCCTGCCTATGGCCCCGTGCCATTTTTCAGTACTAGGCCACTGGGCTTGATAAAAAGGCTAAACTCCTTCTTCTGCATAGGAGCAGATAAGGATGACTAGGTAGAGTAGACTACATGTACTGTTAGAGCAGTTCTGCTGCAAAACCTTGTCTTTACCTGCTCCTTCAACCCCTTCTCTTTTCACATGTCCACAAAAAGAGGAAAGTAACATTGCAAAGTACACAGAGCAAAACACAGTGTTTGTAAGATAAATATAGATAGATCACTGGAGTTTTGTGATTTTGATTGCAGCTGAAGCAAGTGTTTGCAGAAGAGGTCAAGCCCTATTACTTTGTTCCCAGGACATATTTGCTAATGCTTAAGCTTGAAATTAAAATAAGGAAGGTGAGTTTCTCTAAATAACTAGGAAAAGAAGCTTTGTATCTTTGTACTGCCAGATGCCACATATAGAACTTGCAAAGCAGGCTGCCGTTGATTTTATGAATAGATTTTGGCATTGTGCTCCTATTGCATTTACATAACATTACATATACCCTTGGCATTTTTTCTGACTGAATATTGTGTGTTTAGTGTAAGCAACGCAGTGTTCTTCCACCAGTATGGACAGGCATTAACATGTGCACACTATTTCACATCTATTTAAGAACTGCTGCCCTCCCTTGTATCACTGGTAATATTCACATTCTTATTAATATTCTCTGCTTGTTGTCAGCATTAGAGTACACAGCAAAGATGTGATTTACCTTCAGATAAGATGGATCTGTTTATGTGATATTGATATTCATATCTTGTAAAAGTCCTTACTATTTGCAAAAGAGTTAGGTATTATATATTCCTGTCATTTTTCAGGGGATCTAAGGCCAAAATTCTTGCCAGCTGCCTACAAAAATAAAAAATGCTATGACTTCCTTTGCTATAGCTTTTATAGATGCTCTAGATAGTGAACCTCTCCTGTGAAAAAAGCCACTAAGGATAAACAGTGCTTACATACATGCATGGATGTATCTACACGCATAGACAACACTGCAACTAAATTCAGGAGGTACAGTTAAATGACATTTGTCATCACTCATTTTGGTTTTGTTCTATACTTACTGCATTCTCATGGATACTCTGATCTTGCTTTATTAATGTGCCTACGACAATATACACATATATTGAAAATATTTCTGTTAAAAAATATAATGTATTGGCTGTATGTTATAGTAAGGAATGTGAGAAATGCTGGGTTTGAATTTAGAAGCCTCTGATTTTACTAAAGGCTGATAGGAACACAAATCCATGACAATATCTAGGATAAGCAGCTGACCACCTCTCCTCACAACAGGGTCATTTCTGTGTTGCAAAGATTGTTCTGTGTGAATTCGCCTTGATTTGAGCAGCAGATAAACATGCTGCTTGGCACCCTCTTGTACTATCCTGGGAGATATAAATTGAGCTTTAAATATGTGAGTGAGGTCACTAAAAGTCACCGATCAACGCTTTTCCCATCACTTAAAATTATACTTAAATCTAACAGTTGAAATTTTCCATACCTGCAGACTTGGAAGTTATTTATGGTTTTAGTCTGTACAAGTCCCATTTCATAAAGATACTCTGGGCTGAAGGTGACTATGCTGGGCATAGGAGTTAAAAAAGACATTAAGTTTTACACTCCTTCTCCAGGTTTGGGTTTTATGGATGATTTGCATCAGGGCTTGTGATCATAACTCAGATTCAGTCAAGCTATTGAAATATCTCCGTTTTAACTTAATCTGGAACTGTGCTATACAAGCAAATGGTAGTGAGAATCACTTCACCTACTTTAGGCATCAAAAAGTTCAAATGTGGCCTAACACCTTCAGGAGGTGAAACCTCTCCTAAAATAATTAAGTCTCCTCAGCTCTAATAGATCAGATGAATTGTGATGTGGACATTCCTTTAACCTTGTGTTGACTATAAGAGGAATTTATGGTCAAGCTACAAATCCAGTGAAATGAATCCCACTGTGAGCCCTTGATGCTGATCTGGGGAAAAAAGGAAAAGTAAGTTCCAATACTACCCTAACTAAAATAAAAAATAATGCTTATGAGTGTTCATGACATTGATAAATTTCTTCTGCATCCTGGTGTGCTTAGATATATGCCTTTGAATTTTTATTGCAGTGATGTATGCATATGCTTGAATGGGAGTGTGTGGATATGCTGTCCTAAAAACTTTCTGCAGTATTTCACAACATTCTTAAAGGATTCCATCTTTTTTTCCATTAGGATATTTACTTTAATGCAAATTAAATATTTTAAGGTATGTAAGTGACTGTGAATCTGGCAGGAAATCTTTTGGGTTTGGCATGAGGTCTGACCTCCTAGGCTAAATACTGACTTAAATTAACAGCAATTAAAAGCAACTTTGGAAATCAACAAAAAAACAAGTACAGAAAACATAAACTTGGTCATCTGAAAACACTGTTTTAAGATTAGCAGAATGTGAAACATAATATAAAAAATTATAGAATGCAAACATTTAAAAACCCCATGCCCCTTCCCCTCCCTCCCCGCAATCTACATTAAAATTATTTTAAAGGCAAACCACCATGGTTTCACTTCAGTCACACAAATGCTCAGCTATGTAAAAAATTAAGTGGTATTTCTTGACAGGTATTCCTCAGGGAATTTTTAAACTGCAATTACCATACAAAATGAGTAAAATTATATTAACCATAGAATACATAATAAACAGGAGTAGAATGACTCTCATCAACTAGTAACTAAAAAAACTTACCACTAGTGCATCTATTTTTTACATATGTACTATCAAATAGATTAGATTTAATTTTCAATTTGAACCGCCAAAATGATATGTCAGAACTTCTTGATTTAGAAACAGAACATCTTAAAAAGTGTCTGCAAATATGTTCTCACTTTATGACATCTTTCAGTGTGGGACCATCATGGTTTAAAACCCAAAATTGTATCCATTTTCTTCTGTTTTGGAACATTTATTAATGCGGAACACCTAAAGCATCCACAGGAGATTGCTTTATAAGTCAGAAAATTAGAGTATGATCTATGAAGTCTCAACAAGATATGAATACAATGATCTGGTAAAAATGGAATGGTATGGATGCTGTTGGATATCTGCATTGTATTTTCTGTTTTTACAGAAAAAAAATTGATCTGACACTCATAAGCATAATGAATGCGGAGCTGGGGTGGTTTTGACAAAAAATAACCTAAACCAACCAAATCGGCCCCCGCCCAAAACCCTAACAAAAGAAACCCAAACCACATAAAAGAGGCTGACTATTTAAGTAAAATTTAACCAGATGTTAAAAAAATATAATTATTGTGTTCTACTCTTAATTATGATCTTTTAAAACAAAGATAACTGAAGAGATAGAGGCGATAGTTGAAATTGACCCCGGTGTTATTAGGTATAATTCCACTGAAGTCAAGGAAGTTGTGTCTGCAATAAATTTGGCTTGGAATGTAACTATTTTCATTCAGCATGGTATAGATTTTGTTTGTTTTGTTTGGGTTTGCTTTAATGTCCTCTTTAGCCATTATAGATTTTCTTCCTAAATAAACTCTGCTCTTCATAAAGACATCTGCCTTTTATGGTTGACAATATTTCCCAAGAATGATGATTTTACTATTTCAATTTAGAGTAGAATATTAAAAATAGCAAATTATAGTGTATGTATTAGGCATAATAATGAAGGACAGTTTAAAGAAAGCACCAGGTTGTAATGAGCCCCAAGCATTAAAAAAAATATATACTATTGCCATAATAAGAGACAGTATATATGGCTCATTCAAGAACATATGACCAATTAGTAAATCATCATAATAACGGAGTTCATAGAAATGGGAAATCTAGCAAGGCTCTCGGGCCTCCTTTCAGAGAGAAAGTCATTCTGCAGAGAATAAAATACCATATTGTACTTTCCCTTCTTATATAGCTCAGAAAATGTCATTAATCTCCAGCTGGTGAGGAGCACATATACATGTATATGTGCATCTATAAAAATGCTATACACACTGTAGTGATGATAATACAGTTATCCACATAGTACAGCAATAACAAAATAGCATTTTTGTCTCCTTCAGCTACTGAAATAGATCAGTGCAGAAATGT
This sequence comes from Apaloderma vittatum, assembly GCF_000703405.1. Classification (NCBI taxonomy): domain Eukaryota; kingdom Metazoa; phylum Chordata; class Aves; order Trogoniformes; family Trogonidae; genus Apaloderma; species Apaloderma vittatum. The sequence continues at coordinate 50,079 of NW_009704106.1, forward strand.
ACAATTTTACTTAAATAATGTGATAATGAAGTTGCTTCTCATGCATAGGAAATGAACAGTCAGCTACTTCAGACAGCAGCCATGCCTTCTTCTCCCATGGGGAACGGGCAATGCGAGGTTTATGTGACACAGTGGTAAAGCACTTCAGAGGTGGTGTAAAGGGGCAGTGTTAATGACCAGATGATTTCAAATTATTAGGTCTCTAAATCAGATGTGAAAACTACTGTAGAGCCTAGGAAAAAGTACAAAGAAAACTTATCTTACTATGCTTTGTTTTCTGTTTACCAATAAATTTTGCAGGAGCAAAATTAAAACTATGAGTAGCATGGCCTTAACATGTTTGGTTTCTTTATGAGTAGAAATAAAAAAAAAAGTCATCTAATTGCTGTTTATTA
>NW_009704107.1:0-358 GCF_000703405.1 Apaloderma vittatum
AATGAATGAATGAATGAATAAATAAATAAACTGCAAGTAAAGAAAAATATCTAAATTGTCAGCAATCTAAGAGAGTCAGGCCCAGCTCTCGCCTTAGTTATATATCCTCATATAACCTTTGGAGGCCTATAATCCAGTAAACTCAAGTGAGACGTAAGCAATCTAATCCAGTCTGTTGAGACGTCTTGACCCGCTTATACCTGATAGGAGTTAGAGTCAAGGTGATTCGTTTTGATGGCGAAGGTGAAATTAAGACACAAACGGTGTCAGATGTCCCAAAAGTAAAACCCTTTATTGACTAACAACCACTGGAGAGCGATAGGTAAGAATGATAAGGAACGATAAGCAAATCAAGAAA
>NW_009704107.1:677-4803 GCF_000703405.1 Apaloderma vittatum
CCGTTGGGCTTGCAAGACAGCTGCGGCATCAGGTCCAGAAGTTGTTGTTTAGAACTTCGAGCCGCGTGGCTTGTCTGGGCTGGGCCCTTAAGTTGTATCAGTAGTCAAGTCAAGTCCTGTGGCTTATCTGGGCTGGGCTCTGAAACTGTTGTTCGGAACTTATCAGTGGTCCAAGCTTGCAAACAGCAGCCTTGAAGTTTCTTCACGGGCAATTTCAACACAGTCTTTTCTTCGCGGGCAATTCCAACAAGGTTGAGACAAACATTTTTAACATAGTCTCTTACATGAGATTAAGGTCTACTTAATAGTAAAGCTAATAGCAGTAAAATATTACTAAAGATCCACATTTTGTTACCGAGTGATGCCACATTCAACTCCCAATTTAGCAATAAATAAGCAGAGTTGAGGTGGTTTTGAATTACCTTTTTTTTTTCTCTCTCAACGATTAAGTTAAAATAGGGAATGGAGAAGAACACAACATCATCCTGAGATGCCTGGAGGAATTAACAAGACCCTCCCTATGGTGCAATACGTGTTACAGCCCTGTCCAGAAACTCTTAAATACTTCATCTAATGCAGAAATAATTGTGGTGTTATAGGTCAGCAAAGATAATCATAATAGCTTCTACTATTTTTAAAATACAGCATTCACTTGCTTATCTCTGCTTATATTGCCATATTATGGGGATACTCTGGGGAATATCTATACAATCTCAAAATGATCTATCCCCATTGACATTTTTTATTTAATAATAGAATGATTTAATCTGTAATTCACAGCTATTTCAGTGATTCTATTCTCTCCCTATAAAACAAAGTGAAATGAAAAACTAATTTTTTTCCAGAAGTCTCCCCTAACAATTTACATTAGGACTTTCTTTCTTGGAAATGAAAATAGCTCATTCTTTTCCTCCTGACCAGAGTATTTCTACCTGCTCTTGGCTTGAACCCAGATATATTTTACTTTGCTAACTTATGTTTTGTTAATTAATTTCCTTTCCTGTCTCTCACATGATACTTATTACTTCAGCTATACTTTAGCTGCCATTTAAACCAGAGTCCCTTATCTGATTTCTCTTTCACCAAGCACATTCTATTCTGCTTCTCTTCTTCACTGTGTCACTGCCTCTCCTTTTCTCTAGCAAAATTCTCAGGGCCAGAAGTTACACCTTTGCTCCTGAGCATTAGGATACTTTACAAAACTTTATTTTTTTTCCCCCTTCAGACCTATCCATCTTTATCTTTCACTGAGCAACAGCATTGCAAACTGAGTGTGAGACAGCACAGCTGAATGATTGATGCTCTCCAAGTCCTGAGTTTCTTTTTGTCGTTTATTCACACAGTCACCCTTCTGAGTTAAGGGTTTCGGTTGGTACCTGCCATGGTGACTAGAAAAACAAGGGTAAGCTGCCAAATCTAGCTACTGTTTTCTTGTTCTCATATTGCATTTCCTTATCGGTTGTGACAGTGTGCCACAATTAATGATAGCAGAAATACCTGTGTTTGATACCATATGCATCATACTTAGTGGTGATGGATTACCAATCAAGAAAATTAATTCTGCCTTTACAAAATAACATCTGAACTTTGAAGTTAGGCAAAAGCTTTGTAGAGCAGTGCAGATAAAAAATTCTCCTGGAAATCGGATAGCCATGTTTTCATTGTACCTACATAATTTGTTCTGGACTGAGTCCAAACCAAATGGTATAGTTCCCAGGAAAAAATAATAATCACTTATGAAAAAATTAATTTCATGTAGCCCTGTGATACTCAGGCAAGCCTTTAAATATGAAACGAACTTCAATGAGTAAGAGTCTGAAAAGGGGTTCAGCACAGCAAAATTTGATGCTGGGAACATATCTAGATCTCCTGGATGACCTTGGATAAACAGCTACAGTTATTCTAAGTCATAGTTTTCCATCTATGAAACATATCATTCTTTAGATTATAAATTAATTTGGTAAAAAAAATGTTAATAAATTTGAGAAACTTCCATATTGTAGAGGGAATTGTGTATGTAATTTGACTGCTAGAATAACAAAATCCCAATGATTGAAAAAGCTATTCAGTCACTCAGAATTTAATGTAGTGTTGGACACTGATTTATCTAGATTTCACCTTACTAGGAAGGAATACAATTTAAATTGTGGCCCAAAATTATGTACAATATCTTTATTTCCAGATATCACAGTAATTTTATCTTTTTGAATTAAAAAAAATGAAAGTTATCATCAGTTCATGGTCAAATCACTCTAGAAAGCAGAATCGATGTTTTCAAGACGATGAAACCCCTTGGAAGCTCATTGTCCAACCATGATAATAGTATTGATGCTGAAAAATGTTGTAAACTCTTTGGCTTGTCACTGTCTTCCTTTTGATGCTAGGACTGTGATTATTTTTTGACCTCATTTCAGACAGGTACATGTTAGATATTACCATTGCAGACAACAGTTATTTATTGTCTTTATTCTTAGTGGATTAAACTATTAATTGGGAGAGGGCATAACATATTTATTTGCCATCATTTATACATGCATTTGAGGGTGAGAGGGATCTCATCCTGGACTGTAATGACTGTAATAACTACATGTCCATTGGTTGTAAATATTTGGACCTGCTTACACCAGCAAAGACACTTACCTTTGACGAATCTGCAACTATGGCATGAACCTAAATTGTTGTATTGTTACTTAAATGTCTCTAAAATGAGAGCAATATCTTGCTTTATCAAGTCTGAGCAGGTAGAAACACATGCATACAAACACAACAAAGACATATGCAACATCCCACATTTTCTTCAGATAACATTTTTCAAACAAACCAAAGTGTGTGTTCATGTTAGAAGTTCTGAGAAACATCCAAAAGAATTTATGCTGTAAATCAAAACTGCTGAGAGGAAGAAGAAAGTTTCCCACAGAAAAAAATCCACAAAGTTCCTGAAAACTGAAGAAAAAACACGTAGATGTGATGTTTTTGGAAATTCAGAGAACATCTCCCCTTCCAGACAAGAGCTTGGGAATGATATTACATGAAGATATATTGCCTTTTAGCAAACACGAACAGCAAAATTGAGGGTCTTGAATTTTTCAGATGGTGTGACTTCAAGCATGTACTTAGTTCTTTAAGAAAAAGTCGTAAAAATTTATGGGTCTTTAATAATTGTGGTTGGATTTTGGTTTTGGTTTGGTTTTGTTTGTTTGTTTTGTATTTTGTTTGTTTGTTTGTTTGTTTTTCAAATAAATGTTTGGTTTCTCTTCCCTTCCTGACATAGCTATTTAGTCAGAGATTACTATTATATGGACAGACTATGATGATTAGAAGTTTCTAAAGGAGTTTCCATTCACTATAAACACAGATAGCTTTAACCTACTGAAAGGTTGTTTATAGCAGTTTATTTTCATAACTGTAGTACATAAGTCTGGCTTTTAGAAACAGCAGGACTGATAAAGCATGAAAGAGCAATTTATGGAAGATCCTGTAACCTGGATTGCTGGAAAGAAAGGGAAGTAAAAAATTTTAAGAAATGACCACTATTGATTGCTTCATACAGTGGATGGCATTTTGCCTTCATCTTCAGGATAATTGGACCAGGGGATTACAAATCCATAGCAATAGAAGTCTTTCCTTACTAGACAGTTAATGCACCATAAATCAGCTGGTAGGAATAGCTTCTATGTTGCAGCCCAAGTATGTTTTCATTCAGCTCATTTGCACTTCAAAGCTGAAATCAATAATTCAGCTCCAAATAGGTGCAATTGAGGGATATTTACCTTTTGTAGAATATGAATATAAGCTAAGAAAATCTTTAAATACATTTGCACAGGACATTACCAGAGTTTGCTACTCAGACAAGCAGCCCAACTTCCAGCTGTAGGCAAGAGGTGAGCTTGTACCTATTCATAAATCCCTCAAAGTCTGTGTGCTGTGGCTAAACAATGTTTACTCACTATTGGTGATCAATTGGGTTTTTTCGCTTAAGAGGTAAGCACAGCCTTTGTTTTTCAAATGCTAAATAAGCAGTCCCTTCCCTGTCTTATCTCCAGCAGTGTGACTGGAAGTAGGTGGCTTGAACACAGTTTGTGCAGCACCCCTCAGACAGGAGGAGGGAAGGCAGCTTTGGGAAAGA
>NW_009704107.1:4834-20817 GCF_000703405.1 Apaloderma vittatum
AATCATGTGTTAGTGCTAGGTAAATTTCAACTAGGTTTGGATTCAAGGATAAAGAGCCAACAAAGAGAGAAAAAAAATATTTTTTTTCTACACAGGATTTTATGACATTTTTTGTAAACAATGCTCCCATCATAGCAGCTGTGAAGAAAATCCTTAATTTGTCTTTCTTTATGTCCTTCCTCCCACACATACACACAAGCTTGCACACACATATTAGATTACTTCGACTTGTGCAGTACCTGGACAGTACTATATTGCCACACATTGTTTTGTCTTTTTTTTCCCTACCTACTTTATGTCTCAGAGCACAAAGAAATGTGTATCGTTTTCAGTGCAGCTTGCAGCTTTGAATGAAGTGAATGTATAGACAGTTTTATCATTCCCATCTGGCTCCATTTTCTACTGTGCTAAAAAAAATGGAATTGAATCCAGGTTGAGCAGACATGTTCTGAAGTATCATCTCCAACAGAAGATGAAGTGGGATTTTTTCCCTCTGTGATGATGCTTTTCAATATTTTAATGTTTCTCAGGGTTAGGGAGAGAGATGGAAGACGAGAATGGGACTTTATTCCATATTTTACAGATAGGAAATGAATGTCTTCAGTTCAAACACCAATCATTTTCCTTACTGTCCATCTCTTCATCAGTACAATCAGAAATTCACTTCAGGCAGTATGGCTGGTATCTGAACATTCGTTTTTGACAATCTTCTATTTTGCTGGCCTTTAAAACTTTTTCCAGAAGAGCAATAGTTCTCAGTGTCAAGAAACCTAACTTAATGGCAACAACTTTTTTTTTTTTTTACCAACAATATAAGGGACCCTTTTTGAATAATCTTTTAATGTTTCAAGAGCTAAAGCTCACAGACAAAAAACCTCAGTACTGTATTCGCATCACTCCAATAAGAAGAATCCAGTTTATAATGGACTGAAAATACTACCTGTGTCTGGAAATTTCCCTTAAGAGACAAAAATGGAAAAGAAAAGATCTAAATTGTATGTGTCATGGCATCAATGGTTTACTGGATTGAGGGCCTTGTTTAATTGTTATCTAGAAGGAAATAACTGTGTCAAGAACTCCTAGATGGGCACAAAAGAAGAAGGAATTCAGAGTTTTGGGAAAAAACAAAACAAAACAAAACAAAAAAGCTAGCAGAATTTGAGTGCTTTCCATCTTGAACTACTGCAGAAACTAACACTTGTGAAAAGAGTTTCAAGGACATTGAATGTGAAAGGATATAGGTGGCATATTTAAACATCTCTGTGGAACTTAATTTTGAAGTGAAACCCTGGGACATCTCAGTAGACCGGGTGAGTGTCCTGGTTTGAGAGCACCAGGATAAAAGTTCTCCAGAGTTCCTGGCAGTAGTTGCAATCATGATGGGGAGGGGAAGCTGTGCCTATGGGGAGGAAAGGATGGGTTAGGAGACCCAAATGGACCAATCACGGTACTCATTCCCATGGTGCTCAGTAAGAAGAACTCTAGGGTTTTTTAGTGCCTCTTTAGAGATTGTTGTTGGCTGTTTGTTATTTCTCCCTGTGCTTCTGGTGTTCCCACCTCCCATTTTCATGTTGCAGAGGAGCACCATTTATGAGGACAAGTTATTTTCCCCTGCTTCTCTGGGTGGGAGAGGTACAGCTGCTCCAAGCCTTCCTTTTCTGTTTGTTTTTTTGTGTTGTTGTTGGGGTTTTTTTGTTTGGGTTTTTTGACTGTCATTGGGACTCCAGGTTTGGTTACTCCTGTCTGCTGCTGAGTCCGGTCTGGGAGTCTGGGCCTTTTCTGCTTGGGACCTAGTTGGCATCTGGAAAAAGCATGCTCTGTAATAATGCACACTTTTTGAATATATTTAACCTACTCATTTATATCTGTATATCTGTTCAAAATCTTATTAATCACTGTTAGTATTATTTTTCTTTTCCATTAAACTGGTTCCAATCTCAAAGCCTCTCTCCCTGGTTCCCTGGTTATCATCTCCTGAGAGGGGCTGGGGGATCACAGAGAGCATCTGTCAGAGTTTAGTGTTTGGCCAAGCCTTAAACTTTGACAGATTTATTGGCACCCAACGTGGGGCATTCTGACCGTGAGTAAGCAACACAATATATTATTAATGTAAAAAAACCCAAACATGAAATGCAAGTCAGTCAGGTGCTGAAAAGAATATAGTATTACTTGAAAAATATTCCAACACCTACCACAGATTTTTAAATATCCCAAATCTTCGAAATTAGTTTTCTACACATTTTCTTTTCTTAATTTTTCTTCCAGGCGCAACTCAGCAGACCTGTTTTGAAGTGAATATATATTACGTGTATATACAGATGTTTGATTTAGTCTCTTTTCTGCGTATTATATAAACCAAAATCAAATTAATTGGAAGTAATTTTGAATCAAATATGTGAACAAATGGCCAGTAACTTTATTTCCCAAAGAACTATTTTATTTTCAAGATTCAAGTTGTTTACTTCTCAATTGCTGTTCACTTGAACTTATCTCCATGGGTGTCAGTGGCAGAGTTTCTACTTCTTTCAGTAAATCAAAAACATACCTGTATTCTAACCATAGTTTGACAGAGCTATCCATATCAAGGAAATAATTTCCTATGTAGGAAATATGTGACAAGAGAACTCAGACTCTCACTTTCCTCGCAGTTCATATAAAAATTAAGGATCAACTACCCCGTTATTCCTATAACTTATTCTGAAACAAAACCTAATATTGATTCAAGTGCAAATCTGGGAGTCTTGGATCCTGAAATGTATTATCTTGCTACTTATGATGGGCAACATTCACTACTCATCCAGCATTTTTTCCAAAGGTACTGTAACAAAGCATGAAGGAAGGGATGGAAAAATTTTAAGCTTTCTGTCAGTTTATTACTGATTTAGATAAGAATTCACCTCCTGAAGTGTCTTTTTACTAATATTAACCATCATCCTCGGGGCACAGTTGTGAGAAAATATTGGGACAATATATTCTTTTAACCACCTTTATTTCCCCCACCCTGTGCTACAGGCACAGGGCTTCAGGTATGAGCAGATCTATCTCCTGCTCTTTAAGGGTCTCAAAAGCATCTGTAAGCTGTGGTGATTGCCATTCAAGCTCTGGGTAAAATGCCCTCCCCGGAGAGAGCTTTGAGCTAGGTTGGTTGTCCTTAGATTTTGAGTCCAGGCAGGTTCAGCTCAGCCCAGAGCCTTGTGCTGTTTCTCAGACAACCTCAGCTCTTTCATAGGTTTTCTGACAGCCTTACACCAACCTCCAGCATCCAGCTTACGTTCTAAAGCGCATGTAGTAAGTTCCTTGTCTCTAAATCAAAAACAACCCTGTAGTTTATTTTCTAAAAATTATTACGGCTCTCAAAAATAAATCATGCCTTGCTCATTCTCTCTGTCCTCCAGCAGCGAAAAGCTCATTCTATTGAAGAGTATCTATCCATTTGATATTCTCAATTACTTTTTGGACCTCTCCCTGTGTTCACCAACCAGTCATAAAGACAAATCTCTGCTCTTAAGGTTCAGTCTTGTGGCTGAAATATAACTTGAAGGCAGCTCTGTCACTCTTGTAAAACCAAAGATTTCAAAGTCTGCTTTTTCCAAGACTCTCACCTGATTCTTAACTTCTCCCTTCAACACTTTATGGCTTAGCTTATTCTTCTGATCCTGTTCACTCTTGGAAGAAAATTTAGTAGATGAAAAAACAAGCTGGAATTGAACATCTTTCCCTCTACCACTGTCTTTGCTTATGGTGCATAACTGCAAGGTTTTATGATATGTTTTTTATTTTTTCCTTTCTAATAAATTTATAAGTGAGTATGAATTAAAAATAAATAGATATGTAGCTAGAGTAGTAATAGAAGTTATTTTCTTTGTACATATCTTTTAGATTAAATCCTGAATATTGCAATGAATCCTTTAGTCCCTATTTTTTATCAGGGCTTGTTTGTGTGGTTTTGATATTTTAAGCAAGAAAGTCCTGATTTAACAGTACAGAAAAAAATTACGTTTGTTACCTCGTGGGATTTTGGTACGATTAAAGGTAAACACATAAACATCACCCCAATTTCTCTGCACAAAGGAATAAATTAACATGCTTTCAGGTATTGGACCACTGAAAAATCTTGATGTAGGAAAAAATATCCATGGTACATGAATTGAAGAAAGAAGGGCACATGGGATTAGAACTTTTTAGAATCTAAAAATTAGTTATATCGTTACACTTACGGAATATTTATTTTTTTTTTAAAACCAACTAAGAATGCTTCTTAATATGCATTGATCCCTTTATTTTTTTTCCTTTATTCTCTTATTTCTGGTACAAATTTGACTTCTGTGTAGATTGCAACTCACACAAGGTCTCAAAACTTCTTCTTTTAAAAAAGTGTATGTTAGATGCCACAGTATATGGTGTTTCAAATTGTAGACCATTGTTCTTGTCAAGTGTCCCAAACTTGGGGATTTTCACAACTTTCTTTAGAGAATTTTTCAAGCCTAATAAGCCAGGTTGATGAGAATGTTCTTCACAACATCCCACTACACTTTCCCTTTCTCTGCTATGATGACATAATCTTTGACAGAAAATCTGCTTATCATTCCAAATATATCTTCTTTCTTTAGTGTTTGCAAACTTCAGATGTTAAACATATTTAATTGGAGCTCATGCTGGCAAATTTTCACTCTGATTCTGATAACGCGTCTGAGTTTTCTTTACAAAATCCCACCAAAATCACTTTTGATTGGCTTAAAAGAGTTGTAGACAACTATTTCTGAACTTAAGTAGCCTTTGAAAAAGAATGCAAATGCCTCTTTAAAATTATTCCTTCCTGCAATATTGTTAAAACTGTCTGAATGCACAAGTGTTACATAAAAAAATATTTGTAAAGTATTTATATTCTATAATGAAAGGACACACAACTATTAGTTATACACATAGCTGTGTTAAGATGATCTAAATTGCACAGCATCTATTTTATTTTAATCCCAGATCTTTGAAATTACCATCTAATCTATAGAAAGGACAAACAACTATTAGTTATACACAGAGCTGTGTTAGATGATCTAAATTGCACAGCATCTATTTTATTTTAATCCCAGATCTTTGAAATTACCATCTAATCTATAAACAAGTCCTAGGAAGGGAGAATTGTTTGAAGCATTGTACTGGGAAACAATCCTTACTTTTCACTAAGTCATGTATAGCATAAAAAATAGATTTTTTTTTTTGGTTTATTTTTTTTCAGTTTGAAAATGTCACATTTCAAAACTTTATTTTTAAGAAGCAGGAATACATTTTTCAAAAAGATTTCTAATTCTTTTTTTTCCCTAAGAATCTCCTAAAATAGACACATATTTTAAAATCTTATTTCCATCATCTAGAAAAAAATAAAATTTGCAAAACCCACAAAAAAGCAACATAAAACTCAAAGACAAAACTAATTTATGTTAAATATATCTTGAATAAGCAGTAGAATCATTATGTCAGTACTCACTGATGCGTACATGCAAATAATGAAGGCAAGATAGAGAGATAATAGACTCCAGGGTTTTACATACTAGACTTCAAGTCAGAAGATCTGACTTCTTGACTAGACTCTGTTACCAATCTACTCTGACACCATCGCTCTACTTTATCTACCACATTTTATCCAGTTTGATTATAAACTTATTAGCCCAAAACCTATTTATCCATGTGTAGAGGGTCAAACCAGCCTCTGAATTTGGATAAGGCCACTAAATACAATGACCCATTCCTCTTTTGAGATCAGATCACTTGGCCTATTGGACCTTCCCAGCCATCAGCTCAATGAATAATGACTGCTTTATAACCATTGTTACCAGTCTGCAGAAGATTTTTAAGGAATAAAAGAAGCTAAATTTGTAACAAATCCTATACACATAAAAAGATGTGACCAGTACTACCCTGATCATTTTTATTGCTCGTTTCTCCAATGTACTGATGGAATCATTATATTTACAAAACTGTTTCTGGCAATTCCCTTTACTATCTCTGACAAGCTCCATTCTGTCCATGCCACTGCTTTTCAGGGATGCACAAACTGTGTTTCTTTTTGTAACAAGCGTGTTTCTAACACACTCTTTGATGTTTCCAATGATAGTGTCATGCATACTGACACATCCTACCACTTCATCAGCTATGTCACTCTTAAAGTTTTGTCCAAAGCTTTTTGACATTCTCTCTCCCAGTGATATTTTCAGGTTTTTTGATTTCAATTCTTCCCACCAGGTTTACACTTATTAGAAATATATATATTTTTTTAAATATTATTAAGTGAAATAATTATTTCAGATTGATATTGGCATTACATGCCATTAACCTGAGACATTCTTGTGGCTCACTCTTAACCTGGCTCATTCACAGAAGTCTATCCTTGTCCAAGAAACTGATTCACAAAATAAGGAAGGATAGTTGTTTAGAGATTGACTTTAAGAGTCAATGGCTGCTATAAACAATGCACTTGATTTACAGCTTCTCTATAAATCAAGGGGGCATCTTTCCCATGACCCATTTCAGAACCTGCAAGATTGTTCATATAATGCAAATTGGTTAAATATCTCAGTAAAAGAGATGAAATCAGGTGTTATTTCCCTCAAAAAAAAAAAATGAAATTCTCGTGGGAATGACATTGAACATACAAACAAAATGATTACGTATGTATGTTGCACACATGACAGTTATTTCTTTTTCAAATGACCATTGTACAGAAGTTTCTGTAAACCAGAAATCTCCTTTCTGCTTGTTTTTTCTTTATTAATGACTGTTTTATAATTTTGGTTAAATTTTCTACAAAAAAAAAAATCAGATATGAAAGCAATAGAAGAAGAGGAAAAGCAACAATGAAACAGTGATTGTCTAAAACTGGAGTTCAGTACTCTGAATCATCCTCAACCAATTCCTTATGTGGCTTCTCTGGAGCCATGGATAACAGGGAAAACCTCCGAATCCGTGTCCAAACAAAAGGAGAAACCTCATGTCCCCAAATGCAGAATAGTTTCATGCCTCTTCACTCATAACCTGTTAGGTCCCACATACTAGATAAGAGACAAGAAAGCTGAGATTTTTGCTCTGAGTGTCAATAACAGTGATTTTGTGTGCCTTAAAAAGGTAGAGATAATTGATGGTTGCAGGACTGTAGAATCATAGTAGCATAGAATGGTTTGAATTGGGAGGGACCCTAAAGACCATTTCATTCCAAGCCCCCTGTCATGGGCCAGGACACCTTCCACTAAACCAGGTTGCTCAAAGCCCCATCCAACCTGGAATTGAATGTTTCCAGTGATGGGCATCTACTACCTCTCTGGGCAATCTGTTTTAGTGATTCATTATGGTCATTGTAAAAAATTTCTTCCTTATATCTAGATGCTTGTAAAAACATTTAGCCACTGAGTTGGCTGATCACTTTTCTCTGCAAGGATGTTCTGGGTCTACTGTCTGGTTATATAGATAAAAGCCATTTCATTCTTAAACACATAACGAAGCAGTACACTATTGTCATAGGTTAGAGCCTAGTGGGGTTTTTGGAAGTCACAGGGGAGGGCTGTGGGGGATGACTTTTGTGAAACTTTGAGGGCCTCCCCCAGATCCAGGTACAAGTTGGAACAACCTCTGGCCAAGGTCAGGCCATTCAGTGACTTTTCGACCAAGCTATTTAAGAGGCAATTCTGTTGTTTCAGTTCTTTCTCTTTTGGTTTTAGTCTTGTCTTTATCTGTCCTATCTTTTATGTTGAGGAGTTTTTCTGTTTGGAGGAGAGAGGTGGGAGGAAAAAAAAGGAAAGCAGTCAATGAGGAAACTGAAGGATAAAGATACAAGAGCAGAACATTTCCCTGAAGCCTCATGGTGAGTGAGATGGAAGGAAGATGATTGCCTGTGAGCTGAGGGGATCGATGATGGTGAGAATGTACAGGATGCAGTGATACATGAAGAACCCCATGTCAGAATGAAGAGAGACTGAACACAAGCAGAGGATGTGCCTGAAGTCACCCACAACCCTGGTTAGCATAGACTCACAAGGAGGAAGTGGATTGCCTCCCGTAAAACGGACACCACATGCTGTCCGGGGAGACTGTGAGAAGCCCTCTTTCTCAAAAAGGAGAAACTCCCATGGACGATGAATAATGACCAGGTGGACCAAACACCCCACTCCCTGCCATTCCTTGAATCAATGGGTGGGAGGAGATGGCCAGGAAGATGTGAGGGATGCAGTAGAGTGTATTTACCGTAGGGTGGTTTTTATTTAGATATTCATCTCACTAATCTACTCCATAAATGGTAGTGGGAAATCAAATTTATGTTTTTCTCCTCAAGTCTATTCTGGTGTTTTACCTGTCATCATAAGTGGTAGATGAATCCTTCTTGTCCTTAATCTCAGTCCTTGAGCCTTTTTATTTGAATTTTCTTCCTCCACATCCCTTTGGAGATGGGAGAGGGGGGAGGGGAGTGAGGAAATAACCATGTGGCTTTTTGTTGTTGGCCCAGACAGTCAGCTTGAACTGAGACAACTGGGTAAAAAGTGTGTCAGTAGGCATATTCACTATAGGAACATGGCACAGTGTGCTCAGATTTAGCCACCAGAGCTGACTGTAGCTGGAAGCAATCCTTGCTGCTTCAGTTACTGAAGAGAATGAATTAATAACTCAGGATCGGTGTTCTGCTAGTGTAAATTCTAGGAACCACGAAATAGCAGTTACACTGCATCAGGACCTGCATGAAGCTGAGCAAGGCTGTGTAACTTTACATCATGCTCATGACACGATAGAAATATGTCTTAGAAGTCTGATTCACAAGTTCTACATGGTTATGAGTAACTTATCCCACAGGTCTCCTGGAATGGTCCTCCCTGCCAGTGTCACTCACTGCTAAGCACGTCTGTTTAAGCCTGAACCACAAAGGATGTGAGATAGTTGCAGTTCCTGGTTGTGGTTAAGTGTTTCTTATTTAGAGCTATAAAGACTTGTGCTATTTTCCTTTCAATAGACAATCCTGATTTAAATCTAGTAAAACCCAGAATAGCAAGCAGACACCAGCAGTGCCGAAGCACATGTCAGAGCTGTCTGAAGGTTACTTCACAGTTTCTGCAAATGCTGATCACTTCTTTGAAGCACCCATGGATTTACAGAGTGTCTAACTGTAGGCAGCAGAAGCCCAGGCTCTTCCCTCACTTCCATGCAGCAAACCTTACGCTGGCATCTGAAAGCCCACACTTTGGTGTTGAGAAATAATACACTTGGTAGAATTTCTTCCAGACAATCAAAGAGGAACTGTTGATAAATGAGTGAACATGAAAGACAACAATTAGAGATCACCTCTGTGAACTGTTCAGCACCCTAAATTACAAGATAATAATGAGTAGATAGGCCATGTTATCATCAGGCCCCTGTTTGATAACCCTCAATTTATTCTGCATTTTTGAAAATGTTTTACCATATAGGAGGAAGTGCTCACAGATGGATTTTCAAAATATTGAAGACTGTAAGTATGAAATTCATGGGAACTAGTCCTTTAATATTCAGAAACAATCTTCGTCTGTCTTGCCTGTCTTCTTTCTGAGTCTGCAGGCCCCATTTGTGTCTAAGCAGCACAGGTCTAAACCTAGAGTAACTCTAATTCAACATACATGCATGTTTTTACTCTGATGTGTCTCCAAAGGCAGCCCTCCAGCTTTGCACAAGAAATCTGCTGCTTGGGAAGAGAAGGATATCTCTTACACGGAAGGCACTTGGACAGAGAATAAGGGAAGCTGATCCATGATTCAAGCACCGTGAAATGTCTCCAGGGTTGTTTAGTTCATCACGTGCTGGTGCAAAGTCCAGAGTGATGAACCCAACTTGTCACAGTGCTATGTGTGTGTTTGTTGGCCTGGAGGAGAAGGGTTACAACAGAGAATATCATGCTCTATTAGGCAAGAGAATGGGACCTGGAGCAAAATGTTCCCCCCACAATTCACAAGGAGATGATCGGGGACCTACTTCTCCGTGTTGACGTCCATAAATCTATGGGGCCAGATGGGTTTCATCCTAGAGTGCTGAGAGAGTTGGCAGGGGTGTTCACCAGACCACTCTCCATCATTTATCAGAAGTCCTGCCTTACTGGAGAGGTCTCAGCTGATTGGAAGGTGACAAATATAACACCCATTGATAATAAGGGAAGGAAAGTTGACCCAGGAAATTACAGGCCTGTCATTTTGACTTCAGTCCCAGGGAAGCTGATGGAGCAGATCATCCTGAGTTCCACTATGCAGCACATGCAGGATGACCAGGTGATCAGACCCAGCCAGTGTGGCTTCGTGAAGGGAAGGTCCTGTTTAACAAATCTAATCTCCTTCTGTGACTGGTGACCGCACTTGCTCGATGAAGGAAAGGCTGTGGATGTTGTCTACCTTGACTTTAGTAAGGCATTCAACGCTGTTGCCCACAGTATTCTCCTAGAGAAATTGACTGCTCTTAGACTGGATGGGCATACGCTTGGCTGGGTGAAAAACTGGTTGGATGGCCGAGTCCAGAGAGATGTGGTCAGCTGAGTTAAATCGAGCTGATGGCCAGTCACGAGTGGTGTCCCCCAGGGCTCAGTGCTGGGGCCACTCCTGTTCAGTATCTTCATTAATGATTTGGACCAGGGGATGGAGTGCACCATCAGCAAATTCGCAGATGACACCAACCTAGCTAGAAGCGTCAGTCTGCTTGAGGGCAGGGAGGCTCTGCAGAGGGACCTGGATAGGCTGGATCACTGGGCCAAGGCCAACATCATGAAATTCAATAAGACCAAATGCCAAGTCACTTTGGCCACAACAACCCCCAGCAATGCTACAGGCTTGGGGCAAAGTAGCTGAAGAGCTGCCAGGCAGAGAGGGACCGCGGTTGTTAACAGATGTCCGGTTCAACATGAGCCAGCAGTGTGCCCAGGTGGCCAAGAAGGCCAACGGTATCCTGACCTGTGTCAGGAATTGTGTGGCCAGCAGGAGCAGGGAGGTGATCGTACCCCTGTACTCGGCTTTGGTGAGGCCTCCCCTCGAGTGCTGTGTCCAGTTTTGTGCCCCTCACTACAGGAGGGACATTGAGGTTCTCAAGAGGGTACAGAAGCAGGCTACCAAGCTGGAAGAGGGCTTAGAACACAAGTCTTACGAAAAAAGGCTGAGGGATCTGGGGTTGTTCAACCTGGAGAAGAGGAGATTGAGGGGATACCTCATTGCTCTCTACAACTACCTGAAGTGAGGTTGTAGAGAGGAGGGAGTTCACCTATTCTTCCTAGTGAAGAGTGATAGGATGAGGGGAAATGGATTTAAATTGCATTGGGGGAGGTTCAGGTTGGATATTGGAAAGAATTTCTGTACTGAAGGGGTTGTCAGCCATTGGAACAGGCTGCCCAGGGAGGTGATTGGGTCACTGTCCCTGAAGATGTTTAAGAGCTGGGCAGATGTTGCAGTGAGGGGAATTGTTTAGTAGGCTGATAGGGCTGAGACAAAGACTGGACTCAATGATCTTCTAGATCTCTTCCAGGTGAAACTACTTTATGATTCTGTGATTCTATGTTTCTATAATTCTATGTTTCTATGATTCTACGACTCTATGATTCTATGATTCTGTGTTGGGAAATGTCTGTTTTGACTTGAAAAAAGGAGGGGGAGGAGTGAGCCAGAGAAGATCTCACATTTTTTTCCCCTGACTCTTTCAGATTCAAGATACATTACTTCTGGTGAAAAGTCACCCTGCCTGTGTGACTCCTGATGCACTCTCTGACAGAAGGTGATGAGGCTCTTTGACATTCAGGGCTGTAGCGCTGTACAGTTCCTGGGCTGTAATCTCTCATTAAAATTGAATCTTACACATTGCACCGTTCCAGCACAGCCAAACTCCTGATAATTATTTGAATGCTTCTGTATTAGGATTTTATTTTCTTACTGAAGAGAAGACTGAATTTATAGTTCATCACTGACTGCAGATTAAAGGAGAGCGAACGTTTGTTTTCCTGCTTCTTTAATGGTTAGGGTGACAGAGACAAATAAATGTGAGACATTTTTTGATTTTGTTTTGATTTTGTTGTTCGTTTCTTGGTGGTTTTTTTTAAGAATAATCCTCTATAATGATGAGGAGGAAGAAATTTTATGTCAACATGCTTTTCAAGAAACTACCTCAACTGAAGAAATTTTTACTTGCCTGTTGTCAACTTGATTGTTGCCACGACATAAGGAAGAGGAAAATGCTGTACAGATGTCACACTCTATAACAACATAAGTAATGGGAAGATTTTAGACAGAAGGAAAGGAAGGTCAAATTCACGTAAACAAACAGCCAAGGCAAAGAGATAGGTTTAAACTTTAAGACCTGGTGTATTACTGTATATTTTATTAGTGTCATTTGTTAATGAGTTCTATATACATGCACTTACCATATATGTTATGAGGGAAGGCATCATCAAGACCAAGGCAGGTCTGATTAACTTACTTAGATGCCCCATGTTATGCATCTTTGAAACAATGAATTTTTATGGTTTGAAAAAGGAAGACTTTTGGTCCAAGATAATTGTATTAATTACTGGGACTGATAAAGATCTTATCATCAGACTTTTTTTCACCACCATACAAGCCTGTTCAAATGGTTAGAGGCTTGAGGATCTGAGTTTTAAAATCCTAGCAACATAGGGGGATTAATTGATGCAGAAGAGCATTGAAATAGCATTCAAGGGATGGCAGAAGCTGAGGAGCCTTGGTGTTGCCTGTATATGACCTAGCATCAATATCTTGAATTTAACATCTTGGAAGGTGAAATTTACATTTGTTCAAGTAGTGGATAAAAAATGCTGGTTTGTGATTATAGTCTTCCAAATCTATTAGTAAAGGCAGTGCTCCAGTGGTGTATGTTTCAAAGCTTGCAAAACCATGGGAAATGCTGAGCTGAAAAAACAGCCTGAAGTCCTGGAAACATTTGCAGAGGTGGACTTGATCTCTTTATACCACTTGAGAGAATTAAAGAAGTAATAAAGGAAGGAAAAATGACTCATTAGTTATTATGTAAAGAGCTCTACTCTGAGTAGAAAATATCCATGAGAAACTTTTAACAGTCTTAGCACTAATATATGGAAGCTCCAAATAAATGAGGAAGAAGGAAGGAGATGATATGGAAAGTCTGTCATTCAGCTTTTCTGTTTGACCAAAGGTTTCTAAGAATTAAAACAAAGAAAAGAAAGAACAGCTCAAACTATTGTGAGGGTTCATGAAGCTATTGAACATTATCTCTTCCTGTCATCTGTGAACTAAAGAATGAAGCTGAAAATTTCAGTTGTCCTGTCATACCTGAACAAGTGACACATATGTCACATAAGCAGTTCTCAAGATCCTCTGCACATTGTAGCTTTGCAGTAATGTGCTTTCTTTTTATATTTTTTTTTAAAAAAAGTATAATAAAGAACAAACCTCCCTTTTTTTTCCATTCTAAAATCAACATTGTTTTTTCAATATAGAAATATAAATCTGATAATTTTAGAAGGAGAAATGAAAAACTTCACCCTCTTTACACGTTTGAAAAAATATGTCTGATGTGCTGATCCCTGCAAAGGGATACTAAGTTACTGGAAAATCTTTTCCCAATTTTTCTTTTTTTCTTTGAAAGTGCGACTGAGGTGATCTTTCCAAGTCAGGTTGTCATTTCTGCATCAGAAGCAGGTTATTCTTTTTTCTCATATACATATCACACTTAAATTAATATTGACAGGGACATTTGAAATGCTGTGTCTCTTTTCCTCACCTGGAACTGGGCTGGCAGTTCTTCCTGTGGATAGTTTTGCAGCAAAATGCTGAAAGCTCTGCAAACTTTCTGATTTTCTCGACACAGTCTGCAAGACATACACACACGTACACACACATGAACATCTTCCTTTTATAATGAAGATAGTTTTCCCACTCACAGAACAGGGAGTTACCAAAATCCACATAATCTGTGGCACAACATAATAAGTTAGCAGAGTATTTTTTTTTTCTGCCTCAACAAGGACTTTTTTATGTGAAAACTTCTAACAAGTAACAGATTTCTTGTTTCTTTACTGTCTGTTCTGTGAGTATATGTGAATATCAGGAGATGCCTGTAAGCGTATATGATTAACGGCACACACATTCCTTCTGGTTTCATGCAAAAGGCACTTCCTACACAAAAAAAAAAAGCCTATCATACTCAGAATTATTGCCTGAAATCGCAGAATATTTCACTTATGGGAATAGAAAGTGGCTTTTTAAGATGTATAAAACGTGTAAATAAACATCGAAAGGTGATCTAGAAATGCAGTTAGAGGAGTTAGGCTTCTAATTCCATTTACTCTCCAAAAGTGTTTGCACACTTCTCTAAATCCAGTTAAGCGCCTCCTTGAAATTTTGGAATGTAAATGCAGCTGTAAATCTCACTGTCAAGTCCCACTTCTTACTATAAACTGACTACTTTTTCTATTGTATTATTACTTCCATTTCAGTTCATGAAGAGGGAAGCACAGGTCCCTAAATCTGTCACTGATACATGTTGAACATAGCCTAGCTTGTTGTCAGACTTGGGTGATACTTTAAAAGAAAATGAGAAATTCTGTTGGTAGGGGGAAAAAAATAGAAAAAGAAAAGGAAAAAAAAATGGGGGAGTTACAGACCGGTCAGCCTCATCTCTGTGACAGGTAAAATCATAGAACAGATCCTCTTGGTATCTGTACTAAAACAGAGGAAAAGTAATTGAGATGATTGGTAGCAGCCAAGGGCAAATGGCCTTGGTGGCCTTCTAAAAGTTACAGCTCTGGGTGATATGGGAAGAGCCACTGACATCAATTACCAGGACTTGTCCAAGATATTTGACACTGTCCCACACAACATCCTTGTCTCTAAGATGGAGAGATGTGGACTTGATTAATGGAGCTCTCGGTGGATAGGGAACTGGCTAGAATGTCGTACTCAAAGAGTCGTGGTCAATGGCGCAATGTCCACATGGAGACCAGTGACAAGCGGTGTTCCTCAGGGGTCTGTTCTGGGTCCAGTGCTGTCCAACATCTTTGTCAGCAACATGGACAATGACGTTGAGTGCACCTTCAACAAGTTTGTTGATGACACCAAGCTGTGTAATGTGGTGAACTCATTTGAGGGAAGGGGTGCAATCCAAAGGGATCTTGACAGGCTTGAGAACAGGCCAGTGGAAACTATATGAGCTTCAAAAAGTCAAAATGCAAGGTCCTGCACCTGGGCCAGGCTAATCCCAAGTACATTTATAAACTGGGTACAGAGTGGGTTGAGAGTAGCCCCGAACAGAAGGATTTGAGTGTGTTGATAGGCAAGAAGTTCAACATAAGCTGTCAGTGTGCTCGTGCAGACCAGACGGCCAACCACATCCTGGGATGTATCAAGTGTGACCAGCAGATCAAGAGTTGTGAATCCCCCCTTTTACTCTGCTTTTGTGAGGCCTCACCTTGAATACTTCATCCAGTTCTGGTGTCCCTGTTGTAAGAGGGACATAAGTCTGCTGGAATTAGTCCAAGGAGGGCCACAAAGGTGATACAGGGGCTGGAGCACTTCTTCTACAAGGACAGGCTGTGGGAGCTGGGATTATTCTGCCTGGAAAAGAGAAGGCTCCAGAGGAATCTTATAACTGCCTTCCAATACCTGAAGAGAACCTACAGAAAGGCTGAGGAGGGAATTTTCACTAGAATGTCTAGTGGTAGGACAACAGGAAATGGATTTAAATTGAAGGAGAATAAGTTTAGACTGGATCTTAGGAAGAAACTCTTCAGCATGAGGGTGGCAAAACTTCGGAATAAATTACCCAGAGAATTTGTGGATGCTCCCTCCATGGAGATGTTTAGGACCAGGCTGGATGAGGCCTTGAGCAACCTGGTCTAGTTAAGAGACATCTCTGCCTGTGGCAGGAAAGTTGGATTAAATGATCTCTAATGTCCCTTCCAACATAAGCCATTCTATGATTCCATTACTGTATTAAAAAGAAAGACAATTTCAGCA
>NW_009704107.1:20848-21941 GCF_000703405.1 Apaloderma vittatum
TCAGCAGGATCTTTTTGCAGCTTGCATGATCATCTTTTTAATAAATGCTTATCTATCTATTCATTCACCTCTTCATAACCATTTTTGAACTGCCTAATATAGTGATGACAGAATACGAAATTCCTAGTTTTTGCAAAATAATTAGGTAACAAAAGGAGAGAGAATACCTTATTTACCCCTTTGAGGGCAAAACAGCTATGTAAAATCTTCCCTTATGAGACGTAAGAAAATCAATGCTGAGATCCAATGTTTAAGTCCCATGTTCAGGAAAATATTCAGTCAGAGCTCATCTCTTATTAGAAAGCCCAGGAACATGCCACAAAATTGTAGGAAACCAAGCATCACATGCTCCATCACCAGAGAATGATATGTTTTTCATCTCTTTGAGGTTGTTCAGGATTGTTGCCAGATGTTTTCAGATGAGACGGGGCAGTTAGAATTAGTGTGCTTTGTCCTCTGCTCCTATGATGTATCTCAAGAACGTTCTGTAAAAGTCCTTTTGAGTAGTATTATTTAAGATAACATGCATACTTGGCAAAGAAGTTACTTTTCATGACTGACAGAGCATACATGTACCTGTGCACCTGCTTTCAATATTCATCCATGACCATAATCCTAACTCCACTGATGTCATTGAAAAGAACTTTCTTCTCTGGGATTCAATTTAGTTGTCAAGGAAAGTGGAATCTTTCTCAAGGGTAAAGGCATATCTAGCTTGACCTTTAAAGGATGTTGGATGCACACCTTATGAAATCCCCGTTTATGCCACCAACTGGGAAGGAAAATTTTCAAAGTGTGGTTGAATTAATTAGTATTCAATGAAGTGTATTGATGGGATTTTAATCTATTCCTCTGAAATATTTTTATTCTGAAATCGTTATGGTTGCGAGTGAGGGTAAATATGACACCTAACTTTACTCCCAGGTGAGTAAACTGTAAACTATGGCATATCTGGAAGAGGTATTGTTGTTATTGTTGTTCTTTTCATATGCAGCCCAGCATGCCTTTGAATAACATCAATAGATTCCTTTGATTCTGGACCAGCAGTGCTAAAACATTCAATAGATGATTGAATTGGATGGTTTGTAGGGAA
>NW_009704107.1:21972-28607 GCF_000703405.1 Apaloderma vittatum
TTGTCAGTAGCAGCCTCAAGCAAAATACAAAGATTATGCGAGTAGATTTCAATAGATTTCCTCTATCTGTCTCTAAGACTCTTTGGGGGGTCTTGCATACTAGTGTGAGTTTGAGCCATCTGTTTATCTCAGGAATATAACAAGAAAAATCAACCACCACAAGTATGACTTTCTTTTCCATAGTTTTTCAATATTTTATCTTCTAAAGCTTCTGTCTTTCTTGCTGGGCACTGTCAGACTCAGAGCTTGTCATTTCAAGTCTATTTAAATATTTTTTTTTTTATTGTCAGACATTTCTACATATACACACACACCTCAAAATCAATTTACACATACACAACACATACAAAGCTCTTATCTTCATTTGTTGATCAAATTTTAGCAAGGGTTTTAGCGAAGGAGGAAAAACAGAGCCCCGAACTATCCTTCTTTTCACCACCTCCTGTTTCAACATATTGAGGAGACAAAAGCTTTCCTGAACTCAAAGAACTCCTCACTTGTCTTGAAAAGGATATTTTTTTCCAACTGTTCTACTTAAGCTTCTTTTTAGTTATTTGCAACTTCACAATCCCATTCACAAACTGTTGCCATGGTAAATAATTATATCACAGATGAATTGTGTATGCTCCCACTTCATGGCTGGAAGAGAAATTGTAAAAGGAGAGGTGAGAATGAAGGGGAGAGAGAGAGAGAGGAAAAATCAAAATCCTTTAAAATTACAGGAGAGAGAGCTGAGAAATGATTGCCTCCTCGTTAACATAATTAACTCCATGAATTATAAATTGGTATTAGAACTTCTGACAAAAAGAGTAATTATATTTACTCACGTAAAATTAAACAATATCCCCCCCCAATTAATGGGATTCACAAGAAGCTCTGTTAATATTATCATAAAATTCAGAGATTCAAATAGTTCAGATTCAGAAGTGATTTAAGAAGCATAAACTTCAGTGGTTCTTTGATATTTCCTCAGAGGTTTATAGACAAACTGTGGGAAAGAGCACAATAAAACCACTCTTTCTTCAGACAAAGGAGTACTAACATACAGAGACATCTGCTTTTTTTCCTAAACAGAGACGGCTCACAGGTAACTTTTAGTTTCTGCAGGGAATTTTTACACACAGACACACACACACAAAGCTCTATACATCTCTATATACCTGCACGGACACATCTCATGAGAAAAATAAATCCTACATTTGATCTCTGACCTCTGGGGGAACAAAACAGATACAACTGTAAGGCAAGAGGTAATCTAAGCCACTGTTTTGCCTTTGATAGTACGACTCCCATAAGTATATATTTCCTTCTCTATAATTCACATTAAGCTAATGAATAGGATCCTTCTTACCTAAATTTAGATATACACAACTCAGCACTTAGTCTGTCTTGGTTAGCCAGATTTCTTCTGGAATCATACAGACAGCTCAAAACAATGATTTGAGACAGCTCAAAACAATGATTTGACCCACTTAAAATGAACTCTGTAGTAGATTGGGTTGATTGTTTCATGAGATAGCTACCTTGTTTTTCTCTCAACTTATAGGACACCTTTTTTAAAAAAGAATTCCAAACTGGCATGTATTTTTCCTACTTTTGTTTTTAGTTGTAAATCTTCAATTACAAGTTTTTCCCTCATGATACCTTAAATTGTTGGCCATGCCTCAGTACTTTAATATTTTACATTTGCTACCTTGATTTATCTATTTATTTATCTATCCACTTCTTTATTTATTTTTAACTCTTCCCCTTATTTCTTTCCCAACAGAAAGCACTCATGCAACCTTACATGCACTGTGATGCATTATTCATGAGGTTTCCATCGTAAGTCTATAAAACGGTAACAGGATCTTTGGAGCTGAAGAAGTTGGTCTGTTGAGAAATAGCCAGTGTGACTGCCTGTCTGATATTGGAGAAACTGTACTAGATGGTGTAATGTGCTAGCATTAACGTACTAGCCTAATTTAATTGCTCATGGGTACAGTATTTACACACCTAACAAAGTTTTTTTTCCCTAACTCTGACACTGACTGGGTGTACAGTCTCTTTAGTTTATGAATGCAGACAGATATTTTCAGCCTTAGATGAGTGAACAGTCTTGAAATCCACTATTCCACCTCACAATAAATTGTACTCCTGGATCACATTTAATTCTCAACATCTTTTTTTGTCCTATATGAATTCTTCATTCCCTATCCTGATCAGATACATAGAAAAGAGTAGTCTTTTCACCCAAGGCTTGTCTGCATTCAATTTTTCACTCAGGACATTAATTTCAATTTTTGTGTTTCTACACTATTTTCCCCCCTGCTCTCTTTTTCTCTCTCACAAGTTTGTATATGCCAAAAGCCTTACCTGCCAACTGTTGGGGAAAAAATGTGATTTCTATTGAATAGTGCACTTTGGAATGAAAGAAAACATTGTATAAACGAGGCTGAGGAACTCATTCACCTATGCCTATATTACTGTGAAATCAATTATGCAGGGCTCTTTCGAAAGTTACTGATTGTAGCAAATTGAATGGCCTCCATTTCAGCATAATTTGGAGGGGTTGATGTAATCAGAGACCTTACACCATGGTGAGATACAAGATTCGTGATATTCAGATGGGAAAAAGGCTACAATGGTTAAGCTTATTCTGTACTCCCCGCTTACCGGCTGTAATGCTTTCATAAGTACAAATGAAATTGTTTTGATGAAGGCAGAGATGGTTCTAAGGGACAGAAAAGTGGAGAGAAAGAGAGAGGAGAGAAGAGAAAACCCAACCAAACAACTTATACCAGGTTGTTTGACACCAAGGTACTGTACTGTTAAGCAAGGTGACAGTGGAATCTAACCCTGAGCTTAATTGGTTGCAAATGAAACACTTTAATATCAAATCTTGAGTTGTTCCCTGGAGCTCCAGTTCAGGTTTGCGTGGGTTACGTGTAAGTGGAGGTAAAATGTACCTTTTTTCTTTTTTTTTTTTTTAACTTTTGTAAATGTACATGCTACTTCAATCTGTTGGAAATTTGTGGGGCAAAGCACTTGATCTTCAGCTTATATGCAAAGATATTCTGCCCCAAGAAGTTTTGACACCCTAAAAACAATAACAAACAAAAAAACTAACTAACCAACTAACAAACAAACACAGCAACTCAAGAAGAAGTGTAAAGCAGCAAATACCTAACAAAATCCAACTCATAATGTCAGCCTATGGCTTAGTGTTCTGTGGTGTGTGGATGTTTACTAAACTTACAGTGATATTATATAATGACATTTTATTTGTACTGACAGTCTTTTGGACAAGTGTAACACTAAACTTAGCAGACAGAAAGTAGTGGAAAGTGAAGTTGTCTGGAAAAGAAAGGAAGATATATTAACGCTTTTACTTCTTGATTTCTCCACATATCACTGAACTTCACATTCTAAGCGTAATATTGAAGTGAATTTCATAGTTTCAATTTGTCCATCTTTATAGAATGAAACAACATTAATTTTATGCCTCAAGATCATTTCTGGAGAGGAAAAAATAAAAGAGCTCATTCTTACAATAAAATCTGGATTGAACAGTTCAAATCACTTTCTACTGTTTTCAAGTCACCGAAGCCAGGATTGCTCAAGGCCTCTTACCACTTGAAAGGATGCGATGTCTGCCTGGGCTCTCCCAGTCTTCAAATTACAAATAATAATGCTCCCTTCACCTGAAATAATCATCTGCATTTAAAATTTTTTTGATGTATAAATTAGATCATACCATTTCCATGTAAAATACCAAGCACATTGTGACACGTCCCTCTCCTTGTTGCTCAATCCATCTACAATACTGTCAATAAATCAAACCCTCATTTCTAGATTTCTCAATTTACAGCACCAAGCAGCTTTTCCATTTTTCAGTCTTAATGTAATTTTAGCATAGAAAGAATAAAATTGTCATATAGAATATTGAAATGTCACCTTAAGAACTTTTTCAGTTTAGTCCATCCTAAATACATGAATACATGTATATGTAAATTATTGCTTTGTTTCCTGCGGTTCTGTTCATTTGTAAAAAAAAAAAAAAAATTGAAAACATATGAAGTTAATTAAAAAAATTAGAAAGAATAATTATTATTTTATGACTTTAAATTTATCTGAAGCTGGAAACTTGAACCTCACATTTATCATGCTGCTTCAGAATTTTTCATTTCATGCAGGTGTCCAAAAAGTTAGGAAAGAGGAAAATTGATTTATATCTGGGCACTTAATAATTTTTTCCTTTGCATGACAAATTTATTTTGTAGTATAGGTGGCTGCAATTCCTTCCCAAAGATAAAAGATTAAGAAATCAAGATTGTATATATTTAATATATCATGAACCTTAGCTTCATTAAAAAAAAGTATAAAAAAAAAAAGAAAAAACATGAAATTATTATTGGTTCTTGACTGAGATTATATGCAAAGGTGACTAAATGACATTAGGTTAATAGGCAATTTGTTAGAAAGGAGCCATAGTCTTCTTATGTAGAAACCTGAAGACTGAATCCGTCGCTTATCTAGACCCTTTGCATTTATGATTGTGAAACTGTAGATACTTACTTGCAATATGTGATTCTTGGTAATGACTATGATCCTAGGGATGAAGATCTCTAAACCACAGTCTGTGTCACTGTTTGCTAACTGACAACTAGCTGCCACAACAGCTTCTCAATGATATACTGAAAACAGATTAAAAGTAATACAGACCTCATTCAGATGTAGAATACTTGGAAAAGCAGCTCAAGAAAACTTTTTTTGTTTCTAAATCATAGAATCATAGAATCGTAGAATCAAAGAATCATAGAATATCTTATGTTAGAAGGAACCTTAGAGACTATATAATCCAATCTCCCTGCCATGGGCAGGGATACCCTTAATCAGACCCCGTTGCTCAAGGCCTCATCCAACCTGGTCTTAAACATCTCAAGGGAGGGGACATCCACAGCCTCTCTGGACAATCTATTCCAGAGTCTTGCCATCCTCATACTGAAATTTTTTTTCCTAAGATCCAATCTAAACCTATTCTCCTTTGATTTAGATCCATTTCCCCTTGTCCTATTGCTGGACACTTGTAAAGAGACTTTCTTCTGAGGACTTTGACTTTGAAATCACCTTATACTGTTTCAGATCTGAAGAAATATCTATGTCTAAAATAACATGTTCTACACAAGTTGTTGTGTTAATATATTGCCTCATCCTACAAACACTGCTTGCTCTCAGCAAAAGGTCATTTCTATCCATAGCTGTCTTGTCTGTATAGCTAAATTCTTCTCCAAACATTTCAAAATGCAGTCTGCTTTGTTCTCCTTTACCTCTTTCACTAAAAAAACAAGATCGAAGAAGTGCCTGTTACTTTCAATTGCAACTACTTCTCGAACTTTGCTCTTAATTCTTACTGCATGTGAGGAAAAGAGAAAAGAATAAAGTTCCAGCTTACCTTGACAATTACGTACCGCAAACACGATTGAATAGAAGACAGACAATGAACCATCTACAATAGGGAATTCCTATTAACATTTCCAGGCATAAATCTGGAGTAGTCCACACAGTTCATAAGATTACTGGAAAATTTTTTGAAAACATTTCTTATTTTCTAGCATTTCACTCTGCTGTTAATGTTAAAAGAAATGGGAGCAGAAGGCAGGAAAGGACAAAAAAAACCCCAAAAATCCACCTAGTTTAAAATTTTACAGAGTGAGATAACTATAAAATGAGTGGGAAAAAATGCAATATAACCAAAAAGAGAAGCATGTTTCTTTTGAATAAATATCTTCCATGCTCGTAAATAGTGAAGCCAATGGTCATGAACACAGCAGATGTTTATTGCCTTGTGCACCCTCTGCTACTTTGGGATAATCACTTAAATATCGCCAAATCCAGTTTGAATTTAAATTAGCTTCATATTTTCTTTCATGATTATTCCATTAAAAAAATCATATGATTAGCCAATTAAACAGAGAGGGAGAGGGAAAAAAAAAAAAAAGAAAGAGAAAAAAAGCAGTAGGAGAGCAATAGCCTTTAATATTTTCAATTAAGATGCAGTGCCACCAATAAAAGAGGCTTACATTTTCATTTTATGGGCACCTATGGAGAGCATTATGACACAAATGACTCAGAGCAAGGTAATCGTTTCAAAATATATTGTAGTGGAGGACTGTAAACAGTGCAGTGTATTAGCTTAGACGGCATGTGATTAAAATATCAAATTTCCAGAAGTGCGTTCAGTGTTGGTTTCAGCATTTCTTAGGGCATACATTTGCAATGAATGTCTTCTTTAATGGGAGCCTTATGTCCTTATGGAGAACAAAGCCCACTGCCATAGACAAGTCTGCTCCTTGAGCTGTGCTTAAGTGTCACACTGGCTTTTGAACCCTATCCAAATGCATCAGACTGAAGTACCAAGCTATGGAAGAGGTTTCCAACACTACACAGTCTCATGAACTAATTTGAGGCTGGTTTAAAAGAATGGCGGGCAGAGGAGTTGTGGAGGGTTGACCATCACTTCTTCCTGCATTCAATTTCACTCCTGATTTTCTCTGCCTACTCTCTGCAAGCTGCAGTTGAGGATGGGGAACAGGGGTCATGGTCAGTTCATCACATGTTGCTCTTTCCAGCTCAAGGTAAGGACTCTTCACACT
>NW_009704107.1:28638-46251 GCF_000703405.1 Apaloderma vittatum
CCATCATGAGGTCCCTCCCGTGGGAGAAAAACATTCAAGAACTTCAACATGAATCCTTACCTTGGGCTGAAGTTCTTCACAAATTGCTCCAGCATGGGTCCCTTCGGTGGGGTGCAGACTTCAGAAGCCAACTGCTCCAGTGTGTTTTCTCCTATGGGGTCACAAGTCCTGCCAGTAAACCTGCTCCTCTCTCTCCTCGGCCAGTGACGGGTCCATCTTGAAATCAGTTGTCATTGGCTCCATCAGAAATAGAAGAAATTTCTGGCAGCTTCTCTTCCGCAGAAGCCACCTCTATAGCCTTGATACTACCAAAACCTTACTACGCAAATCCAATACAGGTGGAAATCATATATTTATTAACAAAAGGTCAACTAGAATTCACTGTTACCGCATGTAACTTGAAGAAATCAAGACAAATTTATCAGAAATACTTCCATCCATAAAGCCAAGGCAGAACATTAGTTACCTTCTTTAGGCAACATCCAAGAAATTATATTAATGCCAGAAACACTGGATTTGAGTTTTAACAGAGGATAATCACTTACAGTAAATTCCAGTAAGTGATTTGATATTATGAAGGTATTTGTCCAGTTTAAATATAATTATCAAATTAGAATTTAAACTTTTTTTTAAAAAAAAACCAACACCACCTCAAACTAGGACAAAATCTCGGGACAGTACTTCTATTGACTTTCTATAACAAACCGTTTTTCTTCCATCTCCATCCCTTCTTTTGGACTTCCACACTTTTCCCTTGATAGAAAACAGTTTGCAAGATACAGCAAAGGGTAGATCTGATTGATTAATATTTTGGTAAATGAATTTCCACTACCTTACTGGCAGGAAACACATGTCAAACCTGTTACATGTTATTTCCCTATGAGCATTCATTTGGTATTCATTTCAACAAAAGATAGAATTTAACTCTACTAGGCCACTTATTTGATCTTGTCATCTCTATTTTTTAATTAAAATGTTAAAACAGGTGTAGAGTGATACATAGGAAGGTATTTTAGGATGACTCCACCTTCCTCGTTAACGGAACAAAGATGTCAGCTGAACGAATGCACAGATTATCAGAAGTGCAAATAGAACAATAGCTGGTACAGATATCAGAAACAAAAGGGTCATTAGAGATGAATGGATTTGGGGACCAAATTGGAGGAAGCACTTCCACTGATATTTTGCCTGTGCCCAGTAAGAAGCCTTGTTATTTCTTTCCAGGGGAATTTTGGAGACTAAACTCCCAAGTACTAACTAGTGTCCATGAGTTTCTCACTGCAACACTGTTCCTCCTTTTAAAATGTAACCCAAAGGAAGGACACTTTGAATGTAAATGACAGATGACATTTAGTATCTGATAGATAAGTCTCATCACGGCTTTTTATTTTGCCAAGAAACTCATGTTTATGACCAGAATTTCTGAAGCCCGTATATTTGAACCGGAGATGAAATTCTGTTGGAGTTACTTAACTGAACATTAAAATGTCACCTTTTCAATATAATGAATAGATGTGATATGATTTTGGATCAAAAGGAAATTGTCATGATTAGAGTGGAACGCCAGTGGACAGCTTTGCGATCTCCTGAGTCACTGTCAGGTCGGACAATTTTCATCAAGATATTCCATAATAGAAGCAGTATTAATTTATGTATGTACTTTACAGTCCTCAGCAAAAGAATTTATTTTCCTCTACTCTGGTGATTTACTACATGTTATTTGCTCAGATTGACAACAGATGTATAAAGGCATAATCAGCAGAGATATTGGCAAATGGCACCAATGGAGGATAGACATTGCAGGAGGTTAACACTGTGTGCTGTTAAAATTGTTGCTTCATTAAGCTGTGGATGTGAGTTCTTAATGATGGGTTTTAATGCTCTTTAATACTAAAATTTGCAGGAATGTTTTAGATTCAGATTCAAAAGAAAATCAAGTCTTTTGTGCCTTATATTTATTCATTTACTTGTAGCAAATGAGAATGCTGCTGCAGGAAAAGTTGACCTCAGACCTTTTAAAGAAGGCAAAACTATGAGCACAGAGGCTGATCATATGAATTGCCTACTTAGTTAGCTTCAAAGTATGTGGAAAACTTTGACCTCAACACTCCCATCATTCAAGCTGAAAAAAGCAGATTTCAAATACATCCAAATAAAACCCAGCAAAGATGAGAGATTATTTAAGCGAAAAGTGTAATGGTCAAGGCAAATACTAAGGTCAAGGGATTTGCATGTAGCGGAGAATAAGGGAAATAGTCTCAAATTTTGACTCTGAGCCTAGTTAAATATCATAAGATATTAATTTATTAAGTTTTGAAGGAAAAGGTTCAAGGACAGGGTAAAGCTAGAGTAGCAATGACAAAGGTACATGCTTGTCAAAGGCATAATTCAGAAGCAGGCACTAGACATAACTACTCAGTGACATATGCATTGTTTCAGTACAGGGAATGAAAATAAAGAAGAGACATTAATCAGGATGATAATCAGTCAATGATGTAATAATGGTGATCTAGCAGTACTTAGTTAGAACACCTCATGTCCAGGAATATATCCAGGTAGTCACCATTTTCATACTGATTATATCATGAAAAATGAGGGTAATGATTCAGGTTTGGCAGCCACAAGGTTTTCCTGTGCTGAGAAACTAATAAATGGACACTAAATCTTGATATACTTACCACATTGGGGCTGTCAGGAGTGCATAATCTTCTCCAGAAAAGTTTTTCTGATCATTCAGTGCATCAGAGTTTACTTTTCCCACTTGACTAACACTTTAACAATATAAAAATATTTAGTACTACATTAACACTTCCTTTGGTTATTATGATACTGACACACTCAAATAATTTCTCTTTTCAGTAGCAGAGGGTGCATTAACAAAGAATAACTAGACTCTCATTCGGGCAGTATTATTTATACTATAGAGACCCACTGTAGTCCCTTATAAGCATATAGAATTTAGATTTGGCACAAGCATGGTACCAGCTTGATTGAATTCCAGTACCTCTTAGCAGTCTAGTGTGTTTTTCCTAGTCACATCCATCTGAATACTCCTGTATTATTCCATACTTATATGTACGTATGGGCTTGGGTGAAATAAAATAGAAATGTGCTACTTTCTTCATAATAATGCCTCTGATGAATACCACATCCTCCCGGAACATGTATCACTGCTGTAGGGGACCAACTCTTTTTTACCTCCACATCTGTTTATTCTTAACAGACACTTTATATACTTCTGTTTGCATTTTTGGCAAAAACCTTCTATATAATACCAATAACATGGTGTAATATGAAAACCATTGCTTTAAATTCTATTTTCTTCCCCTTCAGTCTCTACCTTGGAACACCTCTTTATTTTCCCCATTTATCAATCACTGAAATACCTTGTATGAGAATGAAGACAGTTAATTGTCCATTTGATTCCTTGGCTTACTCATCTTCTTAAGGATGTCTTCTTTACATGGCATTTCTCACTACAGACAGAATATGCTGTTACCCACATGCAAGTATGGCATCTTTGTCTCTGATGCAATGATACTTAAACTCCAGCAAATTTCAATAGATTACTCCACATTCAGCTTCTCACTCTTATTTAAGTATCTACCGTGGATGAGCTTTCTCTTTCCTGCTGCTTTGAAATGAACAATTAAAGTATGTTTAGCCTTGAGTAAGCCTAGGAATATGTGGGAATTTCTGGACTTGATGTGTCATCATGTTGTCACCATTCGTATTTATTTCTCACAAAATGCTATTCATTTTCTTTTGCAAAATCTATAGAGATGACAAAAAAAAACCCTCCAGATTTTGATAAAAATAGAGTATTTATAACAATCCTAGTTTAAATAATGTTTAACCACTTGCTACTAATCCAGGATTGAGACATTTACCATTAAGGAATTTCATTCAACAAAGTGGCAAACTTGACCACATCTGAAACCTATGAGAGTTCTTCAGATTTTCACATATTACCTCATTTTTCTACTCCCATTTCCTTTGCTGATTGAATTCCAGCAACTACTCCTGTCTACACTGCCTGATTCAAAACCTGTCAAAGTCAGTGGAAATGATCATATAAACTTCACTGGGCTTTGGTCCAGGGCCTGAGCCGTATGGTGCTTGAACCAACCTTGACCTTAGTGGAGATTAAACAAGTCACCTCCAACATCACATCAGTAGTTTTCTACAATCCATCAGTAAGATGTGTCACATATGCAGCATGAGTGAATCCACCTGCCAAGAGTTATACTTTTGCGCTACTGGCTGGTGGCCAGTCTGGTCAGTCATGCTCATCTTCTTGTATGATACAAGAAGTTATGCATATTAGGCTTTTTTTTTTTTTTTCCCCTCCTAGTGAAAAATGTCAGCCTGGATTCTAACTTTGCATTAACTGCTCATAAAGTTCTCTCCTTCCTTTAGTGATTAGCACATTAATGATCTTCAGATGGTTCAGAGCAATGCTGCAGGAAGTTCGGATGACTAACAGACCTTTCTACTGTCACTGCTTAGGAATGTTTTAAAAAAAAAAAAGATAATGCAATTAAGAAATATCCATATGAATTATAAGAGGAAACGTATTGTGGTTTTGAGTTAAATGGCAAAGCATTACCACACTCCTCACAGCAGTCTCCATGCATCTTTAGTACACTCTGGTCGTAATTATGCAGCTTAGTCTAGCTCTGAGCCATGATTCACCTCTATGGGTCAAGTGAATAGTGCTCTAAAACTGACAAAGAATTTACAAACTTATATGTGCAATATAAAATGACCACAATCTCATAAACATAATACTAAAAGTTGGGTAATTTTGCCTAGATTGTATCATTTACATACCTGTTACCAAAAGGCTCTTTTCCATGATGCATTCAAGACAGCAATAAGTTGACGGAAAATCAGTCTTTCCTTCCCTCAAATATTTTAAAGGATTCATGATTATTCCTTGTTCAAGGTAATTGAAGAAAAATCAGGAAATCAAAATCTCAAAATGCTCTTGAAAATACACTGCCCTTATTACAGCTACAGAAAAACTAGTTCAACTAATATGTATATGTCAGTCAGCTATTCTAAATCTGTTCCTATCAATATCAATATTTTCAACTCAAACTGCTTTTAGTTTGTTTTCTGTACAAAATACTTTGTTTAAGAGAAACAATCTGAGTTTATTTTTTAAGCCTTTGAAAATGTTAATTTTTAAAATAATCTTGCACCGGAAATCCTATACTCTTGACAAAGAAAAGTTTTGACTTTGAAAATTAAACGTAGAGCATATAAGTAAAGAAATGGAAGCAGAAAGCCACAAAACGTACATTATTTTTCTAGAAGATTCCCAACCACAACTACTGATCAGTGCTAAAACTAGTCCTAAGCTGAAAATCTTCCAAGGATAATCAGAAGTTTTAGGTAATGATTCTCTATTCAGTAGATTTTTATTTGTTGGGGTTTTTTTAAATCAAGGTTAAACTAGTGTTACAGAATAGAGATAAATACATTCTATAATATGAATTAGTTTCTACGTTTCCCACAGCAAGCAGAGATTACACCCTATGTCAGTGAGAGATTTCACATTGAAGTCCAAGAGCTGCTGTTCTCATGCTTATTGTTGCTGTTTTTCTCTGAGATAATCCCTGCTGGGAGTATATACACCTTACAGTCCTTAGGGAACTCTTAGGATGGAAATCACCACATTACACCCATGATTATTACCTGGCATCATTTCTGCATGTGCAACATTTTACAGCACACTGAATGTAGGAGGTTTCTTGCAGATGAAATGACAAAGACAAAACTGACACCCCAAGCAGATCTTAGGCACAGAGTATGATGGTCCTTGGGCAGATTCCTTCTTGTCAGCAACAGGTCTTGAAACTCACTTAACAGTTTGTACATGTAGTCTCAGTAAAGTTCTATGCTGGCATCTTTTTTACAATGAATTTATCTATAACTTTCTTGATTCATGTCAGACTAAACATTACAGGTCTGGCAACAGAATTATCCTGAAGAGTTTTGAAGAAATATCTTCTCAGATCCCTCTAATATACGTAGCAAAGTTTATTATGCTGCCATTTATTTCTTTATTCCCCTTCAAAATAGGAATCAACTTTTTATTCTAATCAAGTAGCCTCTGTGTTTGTACATAGATCAGAATATATTTTAGGTCTAACAAATTGTTCACAGAGCAGCAATTGTACTTCATAGCTTCTACTTCCATCACATTCTTATTGGTCATACAGGCTTCATTTCCACAAGATTAATTGGTGAGTCTAAATTCAGAAATTAAGGGAAAGAAACACTATGATTCTGTGAGAATTATGAACAAAATAAACCTACAACTGTGGTTCTGAGATGGTGAATGTAAAATAGTATTTAATGTTCAGAAGTGAGGAGGACAGAGGTTAAATCATAGAAATTCCTGAACTCTTAAAGCAACTATTATGTAAATTTACATACAAAGAATGTGCCTGTAAACAAGTATTGCACAGTTTTTATTTGGAAGTTTCATGAAAACAAGGTGCTTAAAAGAAAGGAATGTCTCTCTTCAGTGGACATCTTTTAGATTTCAGTACAAGTTTTTGTCTTCCATTGCTTTTTGAAGGAACATTTTGGGTCAATGAGGTTAATATCCATGTGATATTGGGAAGGGTATCCCTTTGTTCATCTGAAATTTGTGCATCAACTGGAGACTGTGTAAAAAGTTTGAGATTCCAACACAGTACATGCGTGCCATGGGATTGTTCTCCAGTAAGCAACTGGTATAAGGCACATGCAGAAGTTGACAGCACTAAGAGTGTACAAAGAATCAAGAGCTTACAGGGTACATCATGTCCCTTGTGTTTGTGCTGAGGAGTTGGTAAATAGATTGGTAGAAATCTTAGCGCATCTGGAAAGCCTTTGGACTTAGAACACCTGTGCATACAGTATTACAGTGTTTGTGTGCCGAAGCCAGGTGCCTTCAAGGTACATCTGCATTTTCCAAGCTCTGTAAGATTCACTAGGGTGTCCACAGTGATGTTTTGGACAATATTTCAGGTACTCAATAGCCTATTCCAATTACTCTGTCGGAACAAAGTCTTCATTTTTTGTTTGTTTGTTTAGCTTGTCTGTTTCTTTTCCCCTCCTTAGAAATATGTCTGGGAAACTCAGTCAAAGGGTAGACCTACTTCAGGGGAATCTGACACCAAAGGCTGAATTCACCATTGCTGTAAGGATCTTGTGTGACCTTGACTAAGTCACTTCTTCTCTTTGTTCCTCAGCTTCTATCTGTAAAATGGAGATAAATGCATTTCCATACCTCATGGGGGCCTGCTAAAATGCATTCATTACCAAGAAGTACCTTTTATCTTCAATTTACATATTTTTTCTTTGTTGTCCTTGTTAGAAATCTGATTGTCCAGCCAGTCCCAATATAAACTCTCTTGTTTCTGAGTGGAAGCCACGATCTACCTATTAAACTTTTCAGAACTACTTATTGCATTCTTTTCCTCTATGATACCAGAAGTGCTTCTCTCTTTATCTACAAAATTCTGGATTAAACATGAAGCTTTTCTGATCCAGTCTGACTGTTACTGTATTGCTTGTTTTGTGTTGTGTACAGTTCAGGCAATGGTGCCAGTATTTAAGAACAACTTCTCCTAAGTCATCAAAATGTAGCTATTATTCACAGAGGAATTCAGGTTAATTAAATCAGAGAAAGATAAATAGGAGCATTTTCAGAGTTCATCTGGTCTCGTATTTTCAGATTACTAAAAAGTAAAACAATTTCTGGACCAATATTCAATTGTAAAAAACCCATGTTTTTATGATGGAATCACTTCTGGGAAACATTATCCTACTTCTAGATCTTTGATTGTGTCCTGAATCTATTAAATGTAATCTCGTATTATATACATATTTGTACACACATACGCACACATGTACACATGCAAAGCTAGAAAAGGAGGTGCTGGTGGAACACTACAAACAGATTATAAGATGTTTTGCTGAACAAAACTAAAAACATTAAGAGATGTCAAGCTGTCTTCAACTTCTACTCATGGTGATTTTATTTTTAATCTTTTAACCTGGACAAACAATATTTTACCCCTGAGCCTGTGTAGATTTTATAGCTGTGCTATATGGAAGTGGTCACTTGACTGTTCTTTACAACTTGATTAATGGGGACTACAGAAAAAAACACATGTATAGTTGTAACATAGGTTCTGGTAGATTCTACTGTCAAATTTCAGATGAACTAAGGTTTTCAAAGGAAGAAAAGAAGAGAAGATAGAACTGAATTCGCCAAAACATATTTGTATTTCTGTGGTATGATAGCTGTGAAAAGAAGTTCGTATGCCTTTTTAGTAAAAGGCCACCTTTGCCTTCAGCAATGAGATCAAGAAGATCTGAGCAAACCAAGGATCAAAGTAAAATAACCTTTGCCTAGCAATCTGTTGGTGGTGAACACGCAGCTGAGATCTTGTCTGGTACTGAGTGGCTCCGTAAAAAGACGAAAACTTGGTGAATTATGTTTTGAGCAGAGGAGAATAGCTGATGGGTGGAAGAGACACCAGGAGGAAGAAGTCAATGGGGACAGTGTGTAGATCACCTCTGAGAACCTGATTTACAGACTTATACAGACCAAGTGTAGCTCTGTAGGCAAGAGAACAAACTGGAGATCACTACAGCCATCACTACATATGGGCAGAATTTAGGAAAAAGAATCTGACCTATACTAAAGATGAACAGCCCAAAGATGAACTATTTGGACAGAGAACTGTTAGTAGAACATAAATAACACGGGAAAGCAGGTAGGGTCAATTTTCTCATCAAAGACTAAAAACCAAAGCAGAATTACATTTAAGATTGTGACTTGCGTACATTTGAGAAAATATCACAGTTTCTTTATTGATCAGGTTTTCCTAAGCTGCTAGTTCATTCACTTTATTTTTTTCCCCTTAAAATGGTTTTACCAGTTTAACCACTGTTTCATACCACTTATTTTTAGTTCATGATGGATATTCATGCAGTGTAAATTAATTTTATACTTTTAAGGATGAAAAGGATTTATACTATAGTTTTTCGCATTTTTTTTCTTTCCAGTGCCAAACTATATATGACAAATCTTAGCTTCTTTTTAACTATCACAGAGTACCCATTAACAAATAAATCCCATGTGACATGATTTTCCTATCTGTTTTAGCCGTCTGCATATATTTCAATGTGCACAGACTTGTGCCAGCATTTATTCAAATAAAAATATGGCGATTTCAACTGAGTAGAACATCAAACTAATTAACTTTATTAAAAATTGCAATGTAACAATCCAGTATTTCAGCGTCATTCAAGTTTTTAGTCTTAAAACTCTGCTAAACATGGAATATTGACCTAGTTAAAGGATGTTGTTGTTGTGGTAGTCAAAATCTTACTATTGGCAGAGTTCTGCAGCAGTATATCGTGGCAAATTCAGTGTTATTTTAAGGCCCATGCCCATTGTATGGGAGTATGTGAGCCTGATGTTTTCTGTCATGATGAAATATATGGATCTGTCTTATGTGATCTGCAGCACTGTTAATTATTCATTAATCACTCACCATTAATTTTGTAGGATCTTTAGCCTCACGAGTTTAAGTGGTCTTGGTCAGCAGATGCCAGCTGTGGATGGGTTGAATATATCTAAACTACATATGTATACTAAACTACAGAGCAGCCAAGAACTCTACATGGCAGAGAGGCTAAGCTTAAATAATATGGACAAGTATTGACCCAGTAAATAAAGAATTACATCAGCACACTGTACAGGACTTAATATAGAAGTGCTTGTACATTAACCTTGTATAAAGGCCTGGATAAATTCCATCTAACTTTTTGGTACACAGCTCAGGCACTCGGGCTGGTATGCTAGTGGTTTTATAGTCCCTATAGCCACGTCCAAGGAAAGATGTACTTCATCCAGGATCTGAAAACACTTTAGACACCGCTGGTCCTGGCAGCTTTCTGAAAATATAGCACAGGGGTAGAAGAGAACAAAACAGACCAGAACAGAGCAGAGCAGGAAAGAGCAGAACAGAATTTCATTTGGAAGGGACCTACAGCTTAGACATTGTGTTTGGATATCTGAGTCTGTTAAAAGGAGATGAGGTGAGCTTGCACTGGATAGTTGCATGTGTCAGTCACTCGCTATGATATTGAGAGATTTAAAGTCTGAAGTTTCAACTGTGTGTCCTCTGAAATGCACGACTGGCCAGCAAAGTGTCAGTGCTTTGAGACATAAGACTTTATCAGCATTTTACTTCACGGAAAATGTCTTTTTGCCAATACCACTTATCTCTCAAACTCCCAGTTGTAGGAACCCCACACTTTCATTGTGGATATAGCACAGCCAATTCCATAATCAGGTCACAAAACTTTGTGTATGGAAAATTGAAGTTTTCTTTCCAAGGTTAAAACTTTTCTCTGGTCTGTGGGTTTGCAAGGCCACTGTTCAAATATTCAGCCAGGTATCTGTTTCAAGACATTATCTCCAGCATACTCCAAGCAAAGAGCAATTCTGAAATAACTGTAACTTCATGACACAACACTTACATTCAGGTCTGTGTCTTTGATAGGTCTTGGGTTCCTCTGCATTGCGGGATGGCCTTCAGCTTCAGAGCCTGTCTCCACATGAGAAATCCGCACTGTGTCACTTTATAGTAGAAATTGTACATCAGATGTTGACTAAACAATCTGTTCTGGGGTAGATGCTTTCAAATCTTATGGGGCAAGAACGTCTATTGCTATTTACAAAGCTCAACAGCAGCACTGTTTACTACACTGTACATAGTAAATCTACAATGTACTTGCCACCTGAGCAAGTCCTAGCATTATCCTAAAGTTTTGAACCATATTTCTGTTGAATACAGAAGAGAGATGAAACAAAGAGAGAAGAAGGTGCCAAAGTTCATAACATCGAGTACTCTTCCATGACGTGTTCTGAGCAAGGGCTACTCTTAGCTGTATCTCTGAAACGAATGTGATTAGGATGAGGAAATAAAGAGTTACCGGACTATACAAGCAAAAATTACTTTTTATTACCTTAGGTCTCCTGGCTAGCCCTCACGTGCTCTCTCATTTTTCAGCAACTTGCTGCAATAGCTCTGACCTTTTTCTTGTCATAACGGTAGGACTCATAGCTGTACTTGAAAGCTGAACTTGCTACATCAAGACAATTACTAATACCTACAGAAGTAGAGGACATCAGAAATTAGCATCTTTGGTGTAATTTCCTTACAAAAAAGTGGCAAAGCTTGGTCTTCTTCACACTGGATGTGGCATCCTAGGGAAAAGGTAAGACCAATGGCTGACATTATCACTAAGAGAAATCTTCTTTATATTGAAAGTGTATATTCAATTAAAAAAATAAAAGTTTATGTTAAATACTATATTTTCATTAAAATATGGCTAGGTGATTGGTTGCATGGCTTTGCTGTTTTTTTGGTTTTCAGTTGAAATATTCCAAAATGAATAGGAGAGTTTTTGTTGGAGAGAGAGCTTGTACAATCATGCAAAAAAGAATAAAAGGATAATCTGTAGAAAAAATAAGTAAATTTTGGGGTTTTCTTTGTTTTCCCGTCTAAGAAAAGCAAAGCAATATATTTCTAGATCCATTAATTAAACTCCTTGATATATTAAGACAAATATCCCTAATATGCTGGCAGTTTGAGAAAGAAGAGCATAAAACACAAGCAGCCATGGCTTCTGAGCAACCTCTGGGATATCAAGCACACTGAAACCTAAGAAAGACCTATTCTGCTGGTTATATTCATCCTCAGCAGTTTTTATTCTCTATTACCTTTCCTGAATTTTAACCCTCTGATCTCCCAAGAATGAGATACACTGAAGGATGCTTGTCTATGCTATGTCAGAGAGGAGACAACAGAAAAGCATGTTGTTTATTGCATAGTCTAATATTTCCAGCTAGCCAACTGTTGCATCACTTTCCATTCAATGAGCACTTGAGTGTTAGCAGATTGCCTCCAGGTTGAGAGCACAAAATGCTGTAGGTGTTTTTTGTGGCTCACTGAAGGGAATGTAACTGACACTGACACTGTCTGGAGCTGAGACAACATTAATACCGTGAGACAGGAGCAGAGTCAGGCCATGCAAAAAGAGTTTGGCCTGAATGCTGCCTACAGGTTCCTGTTCTCTTTTTCTTTCAGAAGCTGCCCATATTTTACCTCACAGGTGACTCTGAGTGTTTATCCTCAGCTCCAGTTGATTAAATCCTGTTTTCAAATGTGTCTACAGAGTTTTTTGGGACCTAAACAGAATTTAGTCTAGGAGCAGTGTTTCCTTCTTACGTGGTAAATGTCTTCAGAAGCAGGTGAAATACGTATGGCGGCATGAGGCACTTGTGTATCACATTTTAATACTAAAATTATATTTTTATCAAGGATCCTGTAGCAATATCTGTACAAATAAATTGAACTTGTTTAGCGTCAAAGAACATATCTGGGCACAGGAACCTGATCAGCTACAGTGTTATATACTTATACATGCCTTTGACATATTTTTGACCTAAGACATCCAGAACTCTGAATCAATTCACAGACATGGATAAGGAGTTAGCTTAATCCAGAGATGATTTCTAAAGAATGGTTCACATGCAAGTACTTTGTTTCAGAAGATAAGCAAGTTAAGCCAATACAGGTCAGGGTTGTTCCATTGCTTTCAGTGCCCAAGGAGAATCCCAGGTTCTTTTCATATATGAGGATAGATGTAACCATCAGTGTTAAAGAGACTTGTCACAAAGGACACGTTGCACTACTGTAACGTCAGAAAAGGGCTTGGTCACTTCTAAAAGATTTATTTTCCTGGAATGAAAACACTGAACAGCACGCACAAGATCATGTCATGTTTTTTCACCTGCTTCAGGATGAGGCTCTCATTTAAAATTCCTTGTGGCAAAAAGTCCTTTGAAGAAAAGGAACAGCAGGACAAAATGAATATGTAACTAGCACACCTAATTGAATTCAAAGAAATCCATGGGTATGCCATTGATACAACACCTGGGTGAAAGTAATGAAAATAGCTATACTGTTTACCACAAAGAGACAGCAACAAGGTTCACCTCATCTGAGAAAAATGAGTCACGAGAAACTCACACCTCCTTCCTGGCTGATCCTATGGAATTTTTTTGCTTGCCTTTTTTTTTTCTTTCCCCTTTTTTTTTTTTTTTTTGAAAGATGATGGCCATTATTACACTGTGAGTGATGTGGACTGCTTGCAAGGACATAAGATTGTCCTGAGTGACAAAGTAGTGAATGGAGAGGCTTATGCTGACAAATAAGAACAAAAAAAAAGAACCAAAAAACAGAGGAAAAAAACACGGAATGATCTTCCCGAAGACAGAGGCATAACAGCAAGACATCATCTGAGATTTATTTACAAATATTAAGAGAAGTGTAATGCATTAAACTCTGAGCTCTCTGTTTAGGAACATGTACATGAATACATAAGATTTAAGCAGCTCAAGGCCCAGGATGAAGTCCAGTGAAAGCTTTTAAAAGACATCTGAAATGAATCAAAACAACTCACATCATAAACCAATGTGGTTAAGAGACTGAGACTTGTGAAATGTCTGTCTCCATTACCCTGACAAAGAAACCACTGTTGTGGTAAAAAGAAGAAAGAAATAAACATGTGGTTTTCACTTCTGCGCTAACTGGTTAGAAGTGAAACTGGGCCTATCTTGTTGAATTGTCGAAGAAAAAAATTCTAAAGACAAAAGAAGTGCTGTAATATAATCATAAGCAGTAAAGCATCATACTTTCTAATGTCTAAAAGTTGTGAAGTTAGCTTAAAAACTACAGTAACTGTAAGTAGTAAAAATAGCCAAATATTTCAGTATTAAGAAGTGCTTCTCTTTTAATGCTACTACTACTAATATTTTTAAAAGAATGCTTATAAGTAGGTAGAATGGAAAAATTAGAGTGAGAAAAGCTGAAATTAGAAAACCATGAGTGTTAAGAATTATATTAAAATTATAAGAAAAAAAGTACTTCTTACATTATTTAGCTGCTAGTGGAACTGATTTGTGATCACTAGAGTGTCTTTGTGGTGTGTTTCATTCCACCTATGTCTACTTTAGCTTCCGTATAACCATATATTCCCTTAAAACAATCTATCTTGAAGCCATTGTATGCTCAGTGTCTTTCTATGTATTTTTTACCCCATATAACCTATGAAAATTCTTTATCCCAAAGTTATATGTCTATACTTCTCTATCTGTATTAAGAAACATAAAAATAATAAATGGAAATGCAAAATTTAGTCAAAAATTGGAAATGTCAGAATGAAGGTTATTTGCCTACCTCGTGTCCACACAGGGAAACACATGGTCTCAAGCTATTTGATTTACACACTCACTAAAGTTGTGTGTCACCACAGTTTTTCAGCTCCAGTTCTTTCATGTTCTTTTCCTGAATCTTCACCTTAATCTGCCAGCAAAACATTTCCAAACTCCTATTCTCTCTGAATCCCTGCCCCAGCTCCTCCTTTCCTTCTGATCATTTATCTCGATAAGCTGGTCTGTGCCTGTGCAGAAAAAGCTCTTGGGAAGACACCCAAGAGCTTGTGCAATAGTTTTGATAAACTCTGAAAACTTACTGTCTGCGTCAACAAGTAAGCAAGAGCAGGTGATTTTTAAATAAAGGTATTAGTATCTTAGAGATCAAAATAACAGACTTGTGTTTTCTTTGAACAGATTTGAACGTGATATCTCTGAGGGGCTTTGAGATGCTTTATTTTATTACCAGGACAGAACAAATGTCCATGGCAAGATCTTGAATCCGAGAGACTTGTGAGGGTCAGAGCACATGAAGAGCCTTCCCAGAGAGGTCGTGGAGTCCACTTCTTTAGAGACATTCAAGACCTGCTTGGCCATGTTCCTGTGTGACCTACTCCAGGTGATCCTGCTTTGGTAGGTGTGTTGGACTAGATGAACTTTTGAAGTCCCTTTCAACTCATAACATTCTGTGATTCTGTCTGTTTCCTGCATCACGGCAACTAGCTTTTGCGTGTCACAGGTTAATACTGGAGGGTACTGGGAAAAAGTCTAGGAAAGAATAGTAAAGAAGAGACCTTTGCAGACTACATTTCTCTCCTTCATTAGAAAGGAAGCGTGACTAGGAACATGGACAACTAGGTTTCTCTTCTGACATTCCGTATTCATTTATATAAATTAAGGAAAGAATTACAATATTTTGATTCTCCATACTTAGTTTCTATTAGAAGGGTTGTCCAAATGAATTCTGAAAAACAAATATTGTAAATAATATGTTACGTATGCCTATATATTTTTATCCATAATGACAGCTCATTTTGTTCAGTAAAATTTATTTATTTTTTAAGCTTGTAATACACAGTATTAAAACATTTGTAGAATAAAAAACTTTATGACATAACAGTTTCAATATCTAACTTTCTTATCTGTTCTAATGTCTTTTCAGCAATGTGAGAAAGCATGAAGGTAAAGGAAGTGGAGGAGGAAGAAATTGTACCACCTTTTCCTAGTGTCATTCTGGAAAAGTAGAATAACTTGAAAAGAGCATCTTTAATGGGGAAACATGGAAAATATTCTGGTCTTCTAACTAGCTGCATTTTAAAAGAAGCCCAAAGAAATGTGAGGAAAGCAGAATAATTTCACAAAGGAAACATTCTTTCTGTTTTCTATGCAGAAGCTACAGACTCTTTTATTAATCAAAGAACATAGAAAATTCAGTTTGAATGTTATTATGTCAAAGCAGGAGAGCAAATTCAATCTTTCAGCTGTAAAAAAAGAGATTTTACTCCTATTTTAAATGCAAATCCCTAGACATCTTTGCATAGTGTCTCTACTCACCCTTTATAATGAATGGATTCTTCACTTCTGAAATCTTGAAATCTTTATCAAAACTAAGTGCTTTTCGCCAGTATGTGTTCTAGTTCAATGGCTGGTTTTAGGATTAGGTATAGGAACGATGAAAGCCTGTGCCATGACTCCTGCAGGTCAGATCCCTTATCCACAAGGTCCTTTGTGGTTGTCAACTGAATGAATCTAATAATCATATATACTGATGGAAAAGCACATAGATGAGAAGAAGAGTAATCTAAGAGTTTTCTAAATTCCAAATAGAAATATAATAATATAAATGGCTTGGAAGGTAAAAATGCAAAAAACCCCTCCTGATTTTCTTATGTATATGCATATGCATATATGATACCCTGGAGATTATTTTAATTTGGAAGCTCAGAGCTGTTTAGATTATTTTTATAAGAAGTAGCTGCATTAATGCAGTTTATGTCTTACCTATCAATTGAGGATCTGATTTAACCCTACCAAGAACTTGTTTCACTCTACAAAATAATG
Organism: Apaloderma vittatum; assembly: GCF_000703405.1. NCBI lineage: Eukaryota > Metazoa > Chordata > Aves > Trogoniformes > Trogonidae > Apaloderma > Apaloderma vittatum. The sequence continues at coordinate 44,999 of NW_009704107.1, forward strand.
GAACACATGTTGTTACAGTATGCCAACAATGACTGCTGCCATCCTGTACACTCTGCAGTTAGCAAAACATTAATGAGTTGTTACAGGACAGAAGTATAGAATTCAACTCACAAGACACAAATCCACAGCCTGATGTTGCGTTATTTTCTTGAAGTGAGATTTGCATTCCAGATGGTTATATGGGGACAAAAAATAATGAACAAATATTTATCATATTTCAGAAGTAACCCCTCACCAGCTGAGGGGTAATGGAACCTATGCATGATTCTTGTCTGCTGCAAATGAAAAGATGGTTTACTTGGGCCATTGTATTTACTTGTTATGGGGAATCTGTATGCAAGGAGTTCAGACTGTGACACTAGATTTTCTTTATGTCATCAATTATTTTACCTGTAGAAGACATTTTTTTGAAAATCTATGGTACATTTATCATTGATAAACCTATACAGAAAGATGTCTTAGGAAGATGTAAAGAACTTGGGTGAAGCATATTGTTGATTATTACCTCCTGGATGACTTGTTAAAACCATGTTTATGATCATCTGCCAATGCTATCAGTGTATCTGCCACTGAATTTCATTCAATTTATTGAATTTAATGGAATTTCATTCCAATTTAAAACTACATTCTATGAACAAGTGTAGTGTTTGTGGAGCAGAAAACAAAATAAAAATCCAGTGAAACAATTGACATTCATCCCTGAAGAGATAATAATTTCAAGACTTAGATCAAGTAATGAAAAAAAAAGTGGGGCTTCATCCACCTCCCTGTCTAGGGGGGAAAATTGTAGGCATTACTCTCCAACAATGCAATGTAAGAGGCAGGAAACACTCGTTCCACATTTAGTAATTTTTTGTTTGTTTGGTTTTTTTCTTATAAGTATTTGGGAAAGAGTAATATTACAATTCTTCTTTCTTTTTCTCTCATTTACTATTATATGTGGGTGAGTAGGGATAGTGAACAATAAATTACACTACTTAGAGATGTAGGCTAAGGCTTTTCTTGTCAGTTGTGTCAATAAAGTACACATATAACATCAGTTTCCCATTACACACATCATTCAGACTCATATATTACTCAGTATAATGGGAAAAGGGGCCACTGAAATCTAAAATGAAAAGAGAAATTGAAGTACAACCAGCAAGCGGCAGCTGAGCCAAAAAGCAGCTGTGGTATTGAAACATTTAGTCACTGCTGCTGGAAAAAGAAGAGCTCTGCATTGAGAGCATACAGTGCCACATACCGGGAAGCTT
>NW_009704108.1:0-6754 GCF_000703405.1 Apaloderma vittatum
CAAAACTCTACACTTGCCCTTGTTGTATTTCTTACACATGGGTGTTCTTGTCCCAAGAGTGATCTGTAGCCACAGCGTGCTGGGTTTTGGAGCACTCGGTCCCGGCAGTGGGGAACAGAAGTGAGTCCTGGCTTGGGGGGTTTGGTCCTTGCTGGCACCCAAGCAACGGCTCAGTGTTACAGGTGAATTGGATCTGTCTGCTTCAGGCCCAGAAAATCTGGGGATGGGTTGTGACATCGGCAGGTCCTTACTACTTGTCATCTCTTGAAGTGGGTGAAAGCTCTTATTTGAATTCATAGAATCACAGTTTGGAATTGACGTCATGCAGGGTTTTGTAGCGGGTGTTTCTGACTTTGAGTGGTGGAGAGTGTAAACAAACGTGTACAATGTGAGGTTATCTTAAAAATAGGAGATTGTTTGACCGTCGACTACAAATATGAGTTTTAGTAGTAAATTCTGCTGCAAGGAGAAGCAAGGCAGGCTGTCCCAGGAGGTTTTTCTGGACTGTCTTGTCTTAAAGATTTGCGTAGGGATTCTTGTTGGTAGCTTTTATTTGCTGTTGCTCTTCCTGACAAATGCCTCTTGAAAAGCCAGTGGTCTTTAATTCACCTGTTCCCTTCATGCAAAACAGGTGCATCGATATCACCAGTGACAGTGAGTTAAGCTCAGTTCAGAGTTTTCTCAAAGATATTAAAATGTTATGGAAGATGAGCGCCCAGACAGGAAAAAATCCCACAACAGTCCTAAAGCAATCACTGGGAAAAATGATGTGGGTATTTGGACTTTACATTTTAATGAGAGTCTTTGGAAACCTTAAATCCATTTGCTTTTCCTCTTGTAGGCTTACAGAAGGAAGAAGACAATGACTGTAAAGCGAAAATTTGGCATTAATGTTGGTGAAGAAAAGTGTTCTGTTAAGTATTAAATTCCTTTGCAGATACCCTTTGCATATAGTGACTAAGTAGAAATAGGTTTAAGAAACACTGTAAAATTAAACTTTATAAGATTACTTTTTTATGGAATATGCAGTAGCTGCCACATAGAATAAATGTATGTTTTTCATTATATTTTTATTACGCATTTAAAGCACATTAAGGAGCAAACAACCATCAAAGAAAAAGAAACTTATTAGATTTAGCAAGTAATCGTATCAGTTTTATGTATGGTTATATTTCTTGAAAACAGGGAAAGATGCATGTCAGATGTCCTTTCAGGCTATTTAGTAAGACATTTTTCTTTGGGAGAACAATATTAATGGCTGTTTTGCCATGTTCATGCTGTACTGCATGAGCATTTTGTCTTTTTTATTATAGTTTCTTATAAGCGTGTCATTACAGCTTGAGCAATCCAGTGGAGCATCTGGAAAAATATATTGCTTTGATTTTCGTCTCTAAATGGGCATTAGTTTGTGTGGGGGCTTCTAAATTGTTCAAACATTTAGGCAAACATTTGAGGTTTGGCGGATGGCGCCGAAGAGTTGTTTCACGTTGTCCTCCAGAAATGAAATTTGTGCAGTTTTGCGAGGAATTCAGTGATTGTTAAATGTTGTTTTGGAATATTTAGTGAACCGAGATTGTTTTTTGTCCTTCCGTTTCTCTTTTGTGGATGATAATGTTGTCATCTCTGCTTCATCAAGATTAAATCTGCCTCAGATTTGGGTCTCTCCCAGGCAAAACCTCCGTTGAGTATGTCCGAGTTTGGGCTTACTTAATTACCACTTCTCTGAGGTTTTATGGGCTGGTGACAAGAAGGACATTATATTTTGGTGGCTTTCCATGAGCGCCAGAAGGAATTTAGCGTTGTCTAATGATTCGGATGAAATACGCCTTTGTTGGCCTAAGTGATGCCGTCGTACTGAAGTTCATGTGGGTATTGAATGGGGACCTTACTGGAAGTGCCAAAGGCCAAAAAGGGCAATACTTGTTTTTATGCTGAAGCTCTACAGTAAATTTAGCAATGAGACTTGACATTCTCTGCCTAATAACAGTATTTTTTATGCTCAGATTGTTCCTTGTTTTCATAAAGGGAAAATAATCCTAGAATGACGGAATGGTTTGGCTTGGAAGGGACCTTAAAGATCACCTGATTCCCACCCTCCTGCCTCCCACCAAGCTCCGAGCCTCCTGGCCTTGAACACTTCCAGGCAGGGGGCTGCCACAAATCCTCTGGGCAACCTGTGCCAGGGTCTCACAAAGTTAAACCGTAGCGTAGAGCTTCAGCACCTTCGCAGTTTGTACAAGTGTCGAAGTACTTGCTCATGTAGCTGACAAACATCACTTCAGAAGCAAATTATATCTCGTACTGACAACGTGATTTATATTTGTGTAACACAATCTATTTTTCCTCCTCCTAAAGAATTTTTAATTTATTTAAGACTCGTCTCTCTGAAGGTAATTTGGGATTCGGTATTTTCATGCCACCTATTATTAGAGCAACATCCTTGGGTTTCTTCTTCGTGGAAGCTCCTTGAGTAACTCTTCCATCATGCATTAAACATCATAGGATTATTAATTTCTACATTATTCCAGGAAAATTAGTTAAGGGTATTCTGCAGTAGAGATGTGGGGAGTCCCAGGCAAGGTGGAGCCCTGTTACTCTGGGCAGTGCGCGTAGCTGAAAAGAGGCCACAGGAATTGCACTTTAAACGATAACGAGGACTTTCAGCAATAGCAGGAGGCGAAGGATGAGGTGATCGATTGCTGTTAGTTTTCCTTACAGCTCTGGGCTGGGTTCCCCCATGAAAGCCAAGTCAAGTTTTTATTGGTCTGATGCAAAAAGCTCTGCTTATCTATCAGTTGGATGACCTTGGAGCTCAACTACGCAGTTGGACCAATTTATTTTATTAATTATTTTTTATGACCCCACTGTACGCTTTGTGTAGTGTTTCATGCAGTATGAGCTAAAACTGGTTCATGTCCGAGCGGCTTCAGCACTTAACAGTAAGTTTGTGAACATTTTCAAAACAGAAGGGTAGCCCCCAAAGCTATAAGGAAAACAGTTTATAATGAATACGTAATTTCTTCCTAGAGTGTCATTTTCAGTTTTGTGTCTGCCCTTATTTTGACTACCATGCTGCTGGAAAAGCCTTGCTTCTTTCTTGCTCCTTCCTTCCCCATGGCTTGTGCGCTTTTTCTTGAAGCATTTAATCAAAACCTGTGTCTAGGCGCATTAAGCTGTTCCTAAACGCGTGCAGAAAAATGACGAGTGCTTTTGCAGCAGACCGTCTCTTCTGCTGGGCTCAGTCAGCTGTGGGACTGCGCGGCTTGAGTGTTTAAACCAAGATAAAGGTATCGCATTTCTTCTGATCTTCGAGAACATGCGCTGCAAGACCAAGAAATGCCGGAGAAGGATTAGGAAAATTACAGCAGCAGACACACTATTGTTTCTAATACTGAGCTGTTTAACTTGTTTGGCTGTTACATTGTTAGGAAACTTAAAAAGATTCCCTGTTCATTTGAATGAAATGACCAAGAATGACCAGTAATCGCAGGGGAGGAAATTAATTTGCTAATTCAGAGATAAAAGTCTGCTTTGCTTCAGTGATAGGAAGCACCAGAGTGACTGCAGGACCGTACGGCGGGCTTGTAAAGCCAATCGCCCGCCCGCTGCTTCTCCGGCAGCAGCCGTAGCGCTCGCTCGCGACAGCCCCGGCCGCATCCAAAGGTATTTTGAAGAAGATTCTTCTCTGAGACAAGTTAGCCTAGTTTGAAGCAGCGTTATTTAATAGAATTTTGGACTGATGAGCAATTGGGAAAGTGTGTTTTTCCTAGATTCTCTCAGTGGTTCACTTAGAACAGCAAAGGCTTGTATTTTATTTCCAAGTCGATATGATCCTCTGACAGAGGCTGTTTATTTGAGTGTAATTTCACTTTAAATAGCAGCACCTTCTTGGGAGGCCTTGGCCATCAGCTAAAGAGAGAAAATGTGGTCAACACGTGCATAAATAGTAACTGGTGTTTATTTTCTGTCGCGGAAAGATGAGGTAGTCCAGATATATGACTTGGTAGAAATGCTAAAGATTTATTGGGCAACGGCTTAAAAATTTAATCTGCGCAGTCCGTTACCTGCAGAAGCTGCCTCGTAGTGCTGGATGGGTCCCGTGTCCTCGGCTCTGCTCAGGGCTGGGCTTTTGCCCATGTTCACTGGGGCTGATGCCAGAGGCGGGTGACAGGGTGACCCCTGGTCACGTTTGTGGCAGGCGTTGAGGAGCGGCTGCTCAGAGTGGCTTCTCCAGAGCTCACCCAAGTTTTCTTCAGTGAGCTCGGAGTGGGACTTGGTCAGTATATAAATATTGTTTCTCTTAGGGTTTTGTTTGGGATTCCTATCCTTATTTTCCCACATTAAGCATCTGTATTTTTATATAGAATTTTCTTGAATAATTTAAATTAATTTTTAGACAGTTACCCTGCTCTTCATGTAGCTAGGGCACATATGCAATCATGTCATTAGGGCAGTTAGTTGCACTGTTAATGATGCAGTATCAATTTCCTTATTAAGCATAATGAATAAAGTGCAACAGACATGCACGCAGACAAGTTTGAAGGACCAGTTTCTCAGATGACGGCTTTCGCTCTGATAAGACAAATGACAGAAACTTCATTGCAAGGTGCTTCCAGATTGGCTTTGATCAAAAATGCAAACTGAGTTTTTAAAGAGAAAAATAAGTCTTCCATTTCAAAATTTTGCATCCATTTTAAACCTTTCACAGAATCACAGAATCATCCAGGTTGGAAAAGACCCTTGGGATCATCGTGTCCAACCATTAACCCTACTTACTAGTTCACCCCTAGACCATATCACTCAACACCACATCCAAGCGATGCTTAAACACATCCAGGGATGGTGACTCAACTCCCTCCCTGGGCAGCCTGTTCCAATATCCCACAACTCTTTCCGTGAAGAACTTCTTCCTAGTGTCCAGTCTAAACCTACCTTGTTTAAGCTTGAAGCCATTCCTTCTAGTTCTGTCACTAATTACCTGAGAAAAGAGACCAGCACCAACCTCTCCACAGTGTCCTTTCAGGTAGTTGTAGAGAGTGATGAGGTCTCCCCTCAGCCTCCTCTTCATCAAACTGAACTGACCCAGCTCCCTCAGTCGCTCCTCACAAGGTCTGTTCTCCAGCCCCTTGACCAGCTTTGTTGCCTTCCTCTGCACCCGCTCCAGCACCTCGACATCTCGTACTGAGGTGCCCAGAACTGGACACAGGACTCGAGTTGAGGCCTCACCGGTGCTGTGTGCAGGGGGACAATGACCTCCCTACTCCTGCTGGTCACACTATTTTTAATACAGGCCAGGATGCCGTTGACCTTCTTGGCCACCTGGGCACACTGCTGGCTCATATTCATTCGCTTGTCTATCAGAACCCCCAGATTCCTCTCTTCGAGACAGCTTCTCCCTTCGAGAAGGATGAACAGATGAATTGCGTTGAGAAGACGAGGACCATTCCTGCAGCAAAGCTCCTGCCACCAGTCTGAGTTCCTGTTCCCCCGCACGGGGCGATGCTGCTGTGTCGAGCGCTGCTCCTGCAGAGGTTAATTGGCTTTTTGTGGTTGGTGACCCAGGGTAACGCTGGCTTTCACTACACAGGATGCCTCTCCTGAACCGGAGGAGTGCGAGATTCCATGGATTGAAGATGTGGCTGCCAGAGAATGCAAGTTCCCCGTGGTGTCTGACACTGATGTTGGGGTGTGCTGTTGCCTGGAGCCGGGGCCGGCTTCGTGTGGGTGGCTCCGGCTCCTTCTGCTAAGCTAATAGTGGAGCTTGCTTAGTGAGTTTAAAGTTTCCCAGCAACTGTGAGCAGGAAGGAACACAGCAGTCATGACTAAAAAAAATGTGAGCTAAGGCACCGTGCGAAAGCCGAGGGAGGAGGAGATGTTGATGCGGGGGAAGTGATCAGTAGTGTCGAAGGCAACAGGAAGGCGAGAGAAGAGGCTGCAGGAGTCAAGTGCAGGAACTTAAAGGAAAGGGATGTTTCCTTATTCCCTTAACTTTATTAGCTGTAACATTTCCAAAAGGTTAAGTCGAATCTATAGGAATGAAGGCTAAGGGTGTTTGTCGTAGGCTTGAAAAGTGAACTGCTCTGATAAAGAATTCCTGTCCCGTTTTTCTTGCTTTGGTGTCATTACACAGAGGATGCATTGCGTAACACTTACTAATGCTGAAATACTTTATAATTCTGTCATACGCAGTGAGATCATTTCTTTTTGTTTTGGAGACATGCTAACATTTCATTGTTTTCCAAAATCCTCCCCAGAATGAATTTCTGCTGAATTACAGCAGATCGCGGATGCACATGAAGTAGCCTGGTGTGACACCTGCTCGGAGGCCGGTGGGGCCGCATCCGTCGCAGCGAGGAGAGGGCTCCTGCCCCAGGCAAGCCACAGAAGTCGCTGCTGCCCGCAGCTCGTTTAGTTTCTGATCCTCGTAATCTAGTTCGCTGATTTTTCAGAGCCGATGCTAATGGATGGAAGGTCGGCTCTGTTGGGCAGTGTTTGTCCTCAGTCCCTCTGGGGTGGTAGCTCCTTCCCCACCGTGTGGGATGGGACGCTTGTGCCTCACTGAAGAGGGTGGCGTGGCCTCCCTCCTGCTGCGGCCCAGCTCCACAGCGGCGTGGGAATAAAGCTACCAGGCTGTTCCTCAGCTGGAGATGGGGCTTGGTCCTCTCCAGGCTGCGAGGGGCAGAACCCCCTTGTACAGGTTGTGTCTGGGAAGTGGCTGGTGGCTCCTGGTTGGAGCAGTGTGCCCTGCCGGTGA
>NW_009704109.1:0-11422 GCF_000703405.1 Apaloderma vittatum
ACTCTCTTAACCATGGACCGGAAGAGACCAAGGTCAGCCCTCCGGAAGTCCAGGGTGGCAATTCTGCTGACTCCCCTTCTTACTTCACCAAAAATTGAGAACTCTAGCATTACATGATCGCTTTGTCCAAGACAGCCTCCAACAATTACGTCCTCCACAAGACCTTCTCTATTAACAAGCAGCAAGTCCAGGAGTGCACTTCCCCTCATTGGTTCCCTCACCATTTGTGTCAGGAAGTTATCTCCCACACACTTCAGGAACCTTCAGGACTGATTCCTCTCTGCTGTATTGTATTCCCAGCAGATGTCTGGAATCCTTCGGTTTGGTTTATTTTTTTTGGTCCTCTGTTCAGAAGAGGCCTCAGAAAACAAAGGGTAGGGTCTGAAACCCTTGGGCACCCTGTTGACATGGGTGCTGTTTGCGATCCTATGCTACAGTCTGGTGTGCACAGCATTGCCACTCGCCTGCCTGGGCCCCCGGTGGCCCATTGCCAGGGAAAGACAGGAACAGTGTGCAAGAAAATGAAGCAATCCTTTCATCTTCCTTCCTCAGACGTTTAAGTAACTGCAAGTGTCCAAACCAAAAAATTATCAGCAGCTGAACTGTGTCATGCAACGGCGTATTCCGGGGATTTTTAAACCAAACCCCACAATCTGAATCGCCTCATCTGTGCCTAACCCTGAGGCCACTGGGTAAACCTACATGACTAAGCCCTGAGTTTACGCTTAACCAGCTTTATCAGTCTAGCTTTACTGGTACAGAGCGTTGCCACCTTTCCAGCACAGCCTCACCGCTGAGAGCCTCAGAGATAGCTGCTTCCAGAAAAGCAGCTTCCCCCAATCTGAGTGTGCAGTGCTCACAAAAGCCTTCCCTCAGCAACAGGGCAGTAACACAGTTGCTGGCCTCTGGTAGCCTCAGCGAGTTTAATGTCAGCAAATAAACACCTCTACACTTCATGTTAATTTTCCCACTGCATACGGACTACGTCTTTCAAACACCGCAGGAAGAGAGACCTATTTTTATTATTTTTTGTTATCCAGCAAAAGAAAAAAGCTAACCCATCTTTAGACAGAGACTAGAACTGCTTTAGAGAAGAGATAGCTCCTTCTCAAGTTAAAATAGTGATTGGGGTTGAGGTGGGTTGCTATTTCTGAGGAATAGGTGCACATAAATCCCAAGCAGTTACTGCACACACTTGTTGACTGTTGCTGTGTAAATATGGCTTAGCACATGAGTGATCACGGGTGTTAAGCCATCTTCTTCAATGTCTGGTGTCTGAGGGGGGTTCCATCCATTTTTCTGCCCTCAATCCCAATCCACGAGTTCCCGAATCCAGCTCCTAAATTCAGTCCCCACCTGCTGCTGAGGCCAGTCTCGGAATCCCCATGTGCCCGCTCTGCAGCATCTCTGGTGATTGTCATGGTGGTGGCAGGGGGGATGCGATATTGGTTCTGTATATCTTTCTATATTTTTCATTATTTCCTCATTAGTGCTTTTATTGTTTCACTAACGCTGTTTTAGTTTTCCTCCTCAACCCGTAAGTCTCTCTGCCCTGTTCCCTTTTGGGGAGCGACAGAGGTTAGCAGACAGCATCTGTCACTCGTGGCCCAAGTCCTTAACAGAACCTGGGACCCAGCGTGGGGTGAGACTGGGCTCTGTTGATTGCCCTGATAATTCCAATTCCATCTTGTTTGGCCAAGAGAACATCAGATCTTCCCCTGGAGAATCCTGAAGGGTTTGCAAACCAAAGCGGGCAGCTCGCACGGCGGCGCTGCTGCTGCATGCAAGGGCTGTGCTGCCTCTCCTGTGACCACACAGAAATCACGCTCTCACCCCAGAATCCACACCGCTGCCCTCATCAGCCTGATTCCACCCAATTCTGAGGATTTCATATATGGTTGTTACAATCAAAACATCAAGTTTTTATAATTTTCATTGAATTTAAACAGCAATTCTTTTGATTCTCTTTATAGTGTGGCATCTGGTTAAGCACTGGTACAGCTGTAATTGCCCACCTGGCAACATGTGTTGCAGCAACTCGGAATCCTGCGAGGCTTCGTGACGTGCCCTGCAGATGCTCAGACCCCACAAGCCCTTGTGACACACACTACAGCTACTCAAACGCCAACAACAAGCTCTGCTGCTACTCAAATTTCTGCAACAAACACCACCGCTACTCCAGCTTCAACAGCAAACACCACCGCTACACTGACAGCTGCCATGACTTCTCCCATTAAGTCTGCAGCTGCACAATATGCCTCTGTGACCAGAAAGAAATACCCCCAAAAAAGTCATGTTGCCCACATCGCCCAGTAAAGGACGAGGGAGATGTGCGAGAGGGTCCTTCTCAGCGAGCCACTCGTCCAGCAGCAGCAGGTACCCAGAAGAGGCCTGAGCTGCCTCCAGTGGCAAAGGATGCAGAGCCTGGGGGCACCACACCATGCCCCCAGGGGGGTTATAAAAGGGCCACCTCCCTGCCTACTTCATGGCTGATAAGATAGAAGCAGTCCACACCACGCAACTAGCAGACAGACGTGTAACACTGAAAATGATGCAAGCAAGTGAGGTGACTTACTGGAACAGTTACCTTTCTTTAGTAATACCACTGTGGCATCGCAGTTGCTGTTATCGTCCATTTCCGTGTTATTTGCTAAACCGTTCACCATATTTGTCGAGTTTTTTGTCTTCCTTTCAAAGCAGTGATGTATGGTGGAGTTGTACCTGCACAAATGAAACAAACTCTAGATGTACCTTTGCTTCATCTATGTGGATTCCTTTCCTAGACTCACACTCTGCACAATCCAATTAAAGGAGGGAAGAAAACCCCTCCAGTTTTAAAGAAATCCAGCCACAGTATGCCCAGGCTCTAGCTAAATTGTATACAATGCAATCTCTCCACACCCAGAAGGCTGAGAAAGATACAAGACGTGAATCTTGAATGACATCTGTGCTTATGTATTATGTGTAATTAACATTCTGTACAGCAAAGAATGATTACTTGTCATCATCCAAATTTATTTTTTATCACGTAATCACACCTAAGCGTGAGTGTTTTTTTACCTGTGAAGACCTACCACAGAAACACAAGACCATAGGCTAAGTTCTGTCTCAGCTTCAGAGGAAGGAAAAAAATAATCTTTGTTTCTTATTTGATACAAACATGAGCCAAGGATCTCATCATGATACTCAAAGGCAAAGGTAAAACCCCTGTGAACACCTGGCCAAGTTCACTAGCAGGGCCGACAACCTCCCCAGCTATATCAAAACAGGTCTGAAACATCTGTTCAGACTACAGCACTGCCTTCAGAAAAAAATCCACTCTAGATTCAGAAGTTACAACTGTTTCGCCAGTCAGTTAATTGCTGCACGGGTGAAAGCTACCCTCCATTTTAAAGAAAAAGCTTCTAATTATTAGAAGTGAGATGAAATCTGATGCACGTTCCCTTCAACTCAGCCTGAGTGTTTTGCCATTCTCACTGAGAATTACTCTCACAATATTTACTCTATTCATCATTTCAAAACAATTCTCTACTCTTACTTGTTGAGACAAGACCACTGGCGTGCTTGGCAGCTGGTAGGTTTTGTTGAATGTTCCAGTTTAAATCTGGGTTTCCTTTCGACTGGCTTTTAAAAACAAGGCAGGAGGAGGGGAACCAAACAGCAGAACAGACTAGCTTTGCTAGTATGAACTTGTGTGACAGAAGTTACACAGGTCAGACGCTCAGAAAATCGATGCCAATTGTACTGTAGTTTTACCATGCGCCTCCAAGCAAGCAAGAACAAATCCCTCTGGAGTTTTGCACCTACAAAAAGTAGACCGGAATCTCCCACATGTTTATTTCTGAGCAGATATGCCAAAGAGAAGTCAGAAGAGGCTGCTTTGGTGGGAATCAGAGACAGATTTGGTTCTCTGCTCGTCCACAGACTTGCTGCATCAGTCTTGGTTCACACAAGGCGAGATCCATAAAGGATCATCCACCTTTAGATGTCTGATCCTCGGATCTGTACTGTCAGGAAAAGCAGCCCCTTCGTGCCCCATCAGGATAAATTACAGATAAGTACATGACAGGGTAATCTAAACCAGCCAAGGGCGCATTTGACTTACTTCATGATAACGATGTAGATGATATACATCAGCACTAACACTAAGGACTCCCACCTGCAAACAAGAGCAACACAGAAAAAGCGTCAGAGCAGGGCATGACAGTCAGCTGCCCGAGCTTCAGCCATTCTCCCATCTGTCACGCCACAAACTTGTGGAAAGTCTTGACCCTCCTGGGCTGTCTTAACACACCTCTAGAAAAGGGGGTGCATAGAAAAATGGCTCGTACACCCACACATGATGCCTGGGTGTGGAGCAGGTCACTGGGCTTTTTTGATGATGCTAAAAGCACATCAATCGCGTCGAGACACCCTGAACGAGGGGCAGCCGCTCTTTCGCTACTGCTGCTGCACGAGCACTGAGAACACAGCAGATAGCAGTTTAAACCACTGATTAGATATTGTCAGGCTTTTTCTCCACTGTTTTTGTGTCAGGCTAATGAAATTTCTAGGAAAACAAAATAGAATATGACTTTCAGAACTTGTTTCTAGATTATCTTTTTCATTGACCAAAACGCTGGATTTGGCATAGGTCCCTAAGGCAAACTGCTTGTCCCTGTGGAAATCATCCATTATCAGACTGCTATATACTAAAACTCACAGGTCGTTTTCTCTTTAAGGACTTTGAGACATTGCACTAACCATACCCATATCTCATTCCCTGCTTCTGGCAGTTCAACACTGAGCTTCCGCATTGATGTGTTTTAGTTGAAGGGCACAGTCAAACATGATTGGGCCTCCAGTCAATTTTATTTAAAAAAAACAACCAACAAAACAAAGGAAAACAAGCCATTGCAAAACTCAGTGTTTCAGAAATCCTCCGAAATTAAACATAAATCCCCCAGTGAGAATAAGTTCAAGAAAACATGCAACCCAAAGAGCCTGACTCCCCCTAGTGCTTGTAATCTAAATAATACTGGCTGTGAGTGAAATCAAAGCTACCACTGTCACTCTACAAGGCCTGAGAGGTGCTGAAAATAAAACCATGAAAGTAAAACAACTGAAAGTACATTTCTAAAAGTGTATAAAGCCCTCCTAGCCTACCATACCTATTGTATCACATTTAAGCACATCCAGGGGGGATATTAACATACATATTTATTCATTTTCCTTTCTTTAAATTGGCCATTCGTTCTTTAATATTGCCTTAGGAGCTTTTGGCTGGCTTTTTTTCTTTTTTTAAAAAATTATTAAAATCCTAATGTTGGGACACATTTATGACTGCTTGGGTGGCCCTTTCTATTCCCAGGCATCTGACATCTCCAGCAGCAGTTGCTGCCTCTGCTGAGCACATCGCTGTCCCCAGGCTGCTGCAGGGGGGGCAGAGGGCATGCCCTGCCACTGCTGGAATCCAGTGATGCCCTCCTTCTATACTTCCCTCTCCAGCTCAGAAAATGAGTTTTTCTGGCCCATCTTGTGCTGAGGTTTCTCACACCGCAGGAAACTGCTGCCTGAATCACCCTGCAGAACTTTTTAGCTTTCCCCTCCTCTCCTGACGAACCCCAAGTATCGCAGCTTTTGTGGTGCAACCAGAAACAAAGGAAAGGGACTCACTTACCACGAAACTTTTTCATCATAAATAAACTGTGGAGAGAAAAGGTTTTAAAATAGGCATGTTATACATGAAATCACAGCTGACAACAGCTCATCACCTGAGCTGGGGACAAAGCAACCCAGGGCTCAGAGTCTTTTGGTACTGCCCTCCTGCCCAGCCTTGGAGCTTTTCAACCTGTAGCTTCTCTCACCTAGGAAAGGCAGACAGGTACTCACTCCCAAATACCATGGTATCCCTGCAGAACCAGGGCTATCACGGCCGCGAAGCAGAAGTGGTTACAGGGAAAACAGAAGCGAGTGAGAGAAGGGGCTGTCCCTGACCTCGGAGTGCACAGCTGCCCTGGCCAGAGACACAGCCTCTCACCCTGACCCATTCCTTGGGGGCAACCAGGCAACCAGCACGCAGATTTACAGCCAGCTCTGCAGCTGCTGTGAGATTTTGCTGGCTGAAAACTCCCCTTCAGCTCTACAGCCTGTAAACAGCCACTCCAGCATGACAGCCGGCAACAAAGCAATGGTTACACAGGCTACTAGAAGAAAACACGACCACAAAATGTTGTGCGTGTTCTGAGTTACAGCTCCCAGTCGCCCTGATCTGATCTGACAAGACCCATTCTAAATTACAATGTGCTAGTGTGACGGGACGTGAAAGCGTGTGTGTTGACCTTTGCGATTAAAAACAGTGCCCATCCCACTTCTGCCACTAATGACTCTGACCACATCCCCTCAAGTTGAGATACACAGGCATCTTCTTCCTCTCAAAGGAAATAAAGAGTAACACTTTTGCCAAGCTCTACAAAAAGATAAGGTAGCATTATTTTAATGTTAGAATCATGGGGCTGAATCAAGGTGAGGTAAGTATGGTAAGCACAGTTTACCCACTTCTAATCTCCTTGATTTAGAGTTCACTCATTGTTTTCAGATGGCCTGGAGCACCATAACAGGTGAGTTTATACTGCTTCGTTATTTATCGCTGCAGCACTGCACTTCCTTCACCAGTGGAAATGGAAGAAGACAGTCACATTGATTTACCCAGCAGAATATCAAGCTTCTTAAAGCTGCTGAATCTCAGCATCGGCAGGAATGTATTTACTTCCCCTCAGGTGTATTTATGATTAGTAAAGACACCAGTGGAGTGCAACTTATAATGCAGCACCACAAGCTGCTGTTTAAAACACTATGACAGCACGCTTCTACAAGCAGTATCATCCCTCAAGAAGGATGACAGTATTTCAGCTGCAGCAAAGTCTCAATGCCCTGATATGGCAAATTATCCCTATACAGCAAAGCATTTAAGTGCCTTCTAAAATTTAAGGCACACAGAAATCTAACAAAGGGGGAACCGCACGCAGCTCACATTATGCTCCACATGGAGCCTGTGGCTCATCTCCCAGCTGAGCGATCAGGGACTGGGGAGTCAGTATTTTAATAACAATGTGCTGCCACTCAAATGTGATTCTGCCTTAAAAGGATAGGAAAGATCCAAGCCACTGTGAAGCCAGGGGTCCCTGGGTGAGTGAAGAGGAGGAGCAACTTCTTAATCTGATGCAGTGTTCGACTCTGAAAGCAGAAATCCTAATCTGCCATCAACTGGGGAACAATGCATCACATAAAAGGGTTGGTAAATCAGAAGGGTGCTAATTCTTTACCCATTTAAAACGTCTTCCCTTCCATCTTTCTGTTTTTCTCTAACAAGTGTTTAAAAGCCATCTGCAATGATTGCTGTGAAGTAACCCTGAAGAGAAGTGGGACACGTTCCACATGTCCCAATTAGCCATGTAGCGCTGTAACATGATAATAAGAGTTCTAGCAATGCCTCCGAGCCTCCACTAATGCCTGGAGTTGCACAGTCCTGCTGCCTTGGCTGAGTCAAAGACCTCAAACCTCACAACACATAAGACGAGCAGAAGAGTGGGGACATCTCTATAGAGAAGATAACCCAAGCCTTACAAAAAAAAGGAAAAAATTGTATTGTGATATTATGGGGTACACTCCCAAAAGAGAAGGACTTCTGCAGTTCCACAGTTATGAAGAACAGCATATACAGAAATAAAGTTTAGGAGAAATGTCTTAAGGATAACAGAGATGTCTGTTCAATGAGCGACACAACGCTCTCATTACACAGGACATGTAGCTGGGAATTTCAAGGGTGCACTGGACACAACAGAAGATGGTCCTCAACATCTTGAAGCAGCTGACAACCACAAGGATGAAACAGCCATGGAAAAAAAGCTGCCTTGTCAAAAGAAATTTTAAAATGATGACAGATTCAACAAATTTTTTATCTTGTCTGCCATCTTGCAATAAATGAAACACCAAATCCAAACAACAGGAGGCTAAGTGCCAGGCAGCTGCCCACATTTGTGTTGCCTGTGGAGGAAACTAAGAGAACGTCTGCTAGATGTCCCTAAGTTTGTGCAATGTAATTTCTTATAATTAGTGTGTGGGGGCATGGAACACTTCTTGATGGGAGGTTTCTCTAGTCTCCTACCCTTGGGCCAAGCTTTTCTACAGAACCAAGGAGACAGTACATTATTCCACAAGCACAAACCCAGGTGACTCATGGAGCTGTGATCTTAGTTAGAAGACTATGATTCCATAGCAGGTTCCCTTTACAAGTGGCAGTAGACATGTGGGCTCCCAAAGAAGAATAACCTTCAAAAACTTACCACAATGAGTGCAACAACAGACAGTGTGTAGTAGATTGAATCTCTCAAGAGACTCCACGATGACAGTGCAACAACCTGGGAAAACAGGCAAAGAGAGGATGTCAGCTCCACGTGCATTTGCACAGATCTTAGGACAAACGCTCAAGTTAACACTCCAGTAAAGCATTAAGAGCAAAATCCAGGAATTCATATGCAACCGAGGATAAAATGGGATTGCTGTGCCGTTCATTTGACGCTTTCCAAAGCCACAGAATTGGGGATGAACTGTCACCGTAAGCTGAACGAGCCTGCAATTCAGATCTTAGAAGAAAAAAAACATCAGTGAATAAGTTAGTCTTTAACTTCATTAATAGCATTCAAAAGGGCAGATTAAAAGCAGTCATGTGGTGATAACATCTTCAGTATGATTACATTTTTTGCAGCCCTAGGAAGTCCTCTCAGTAGAAGCTTCTCCTCAGATCTGTATTTCCCAATTCTGGAGTGCATTTCAAACACTGTGGGTCACACCCTTCGCAGGTGTAAACCACAAGGATGCAGATGGGAGATGGCTAATTTACACCGAGATTCGGATCTAGTGCTTGAACATATGAATAAATTTTCTGACCACATACTGCAGTCATGCTTGTGCATGAATTCAGCCAAACAAAGATCAACTTCATTTTCATTTCTATGTTATCTACAGAAAGTCCAATTTCAGAGAGCTAGCAAAAACAGTTTCCCAGACTTCTCTGCATATTAACTCCCACACAGTGGAACTTTTCAGAAACGCTAGCAAAACAAATGCTGTAAAAACGATACTGACCACTATACATAAAAGCCTCTGAAGCGCCTTAATACTACGGCTTTTTAAAGTGGATATAATTTATGCCCAGTGTAAAGTATCTTTATGCAACCATCAACACATAAGAAACTCCTACCTAAAATTAAAAAAAGTAGGCCTTTGAAGTCTTGATTCCTGTTAGATTTATACCAGCTGACAATACATTCCAATACATGTAGGGATAGATGAATGGAGATGCTTTAAGATGGAAATTTCCAAATGTAGAAACTTGGAGCTGGGTTCATAACTCTATTCAGACATCCTTAATTAAATCTCACATCTTATAGACAGCGGTCCCCTTCATCTTGACTGAGCAGTTTTTGTGAGGGAGCTTATAAAATAATTTGACATTATTCCACTCAGCTTTTATGACATTGCTTAAGGTCCTACACAATTTTCCCAGCGCGGATGCTGATGGGGATTTTATAGCTGCAACTTAAGCTCTCCAAAAAACAGTTGCAGTTCTGAAACAAACGACAAACTCCATATGAGCAGGCTTGCTGGCAACTGTCGCTATTCTACCTAACAAACTCTCTCCTGGGTGTAAGGAGTGTCACTGGGCAGCACAGTATACCTGCAAAAGCAAGGTGTCCTGGTTACAAGTCAAGCTCCAGTTCTTTGATATTCTACTATAATCTTGAAGACAGTCTGCATTATTCTTCCAGCAAATTTTCCTCAGACACCTGAATGAGGACATCAAGATCCAGATGCTTAAAAGCAGCTATCCAGCAGGGACTTTGTGCCAAGAAGTCATAGACTGAGACACCATGGGAATCACAAGGACTCTTGCATTGATTTCAGGATGGACTGAAGGGAACATGCTCGTGCCTGGGACTTGTAGAGGCTGCTTACATTTCACAGACATCCACATAGGTCTCCCTGATGCCGTAACTGTGGGGCAATCAAACCTCAGCTCTCCTTCAGGCACAAGTCATTTAACTCAAGTCTTTGAACCATTTGATCCCCGGAAAGAACAATCCGATGTAGGAAAGCCATGCACACAAGGTAACTATGTACTGAGGGTAAAAGGAGCTAATTAGCACCAAGGGAAATGGAAGTGCTTTCAGCCTGCTGGCAAGAATCGTGTAGTCTAGTTACAGCTGCCAAGATCTTGAATGCCTAAGTTGTACCATTTAGTCTTGCAGCAACCATGGAACCCACAGAAATCTTAACACACTGGAAACCACTTAAACTGTGGTTTAGCAGACTAAGGCAGAAAGGAAATCAGGGAAGCAATCAGCTTGGGTAAAGACATGATCAAATTTGATTTTTAAATCAGCAATACTGTAACCCAGCAGAGAGCTGGTCCTTAGGGAGCTAAGCGTAGGTAGGCAGCTGTAAAACCACTGCTTGTCAGGTCACATGTTTCCTCTGTCTGAAGGAAACATCCAAAATTCAAACCCCTGACAAGAACCCATTAGCCCTCTCTCGACTACTACAGCGAGACTGAACCTGGCATCCCCAGAGCCGAAATGAAGAGCTCTTTAGTCCAAACTTAAATGAAAGCAACCCCCGACAAGTCCAGGAGAGATGAGGACCCATAGCGCACACTCACTTGCATGCTACAGCATCACTCCTATGGGTAAAACAACCCATTAGTAAACCTTCACCCTGCAAAATCTACATTTAACATTTACTACTCAGAACAATTATTTCCCTTTTTGAAGGGCTGCAGAGCAGAGAATTCAGGATTTTATCAGTCCTAACTTGATTTCTGTAGTTCTCAACTCCTGAGGCAGGTGCCCCATGCAGCAGCCACAATCACTTCCACTTACCCCACACAGAGACCAGCCACCATGGAGAGAATCACTGCAAATCAGACATGGGCACCTAAATTAGCTCAGGGCACCTAAATTAGCTCAGGGCACCCAGGGCCTTGGTGGCAACATACTCCATACCCCATCCCAGGGCTTCACCATTACCTCAGTAATGACGTCTGCGCTCCTGCTGATACCAACAAAGGCACAAGGCAGTCCAGAGGGCTACGTGCTGCTGGATGGCTCCTCTGCTCAGCTTTCCAGGGGAAGCATGTCTAACTATATCCACATTCTTTAGGGATCTTTTCACTCTGTTGTTCTGGGGCTTTTTTCCTCCTCTCATGGCCCATTCTTTACCTGAAGTTCTTGGGTACAATGATCAGCTAAAAACACTGCCTGGAAATGCTAGGCTTTAGAAGCAATCTCTCTAATCTCATTTCTCAGTTACTGTCTGGCACAGAAGGTCTAGATTTTCAGGTATTAAGAGCTAATAACTCAATTTGTTAATGTGGAGAGGCAGG
>NW_009704109.1:11453-16369 GCF_000703405.1 Apaloderma vittatum
GTGTCAAAAGATTACAGACAATCCCTGCAGCGATTAGCCTACAGAGCCTAGGGAGATCAGCAGAGACATGAATCCACCGCTAGTGCCTCACAGCTGGAAGCATCTCCTTCTGGGGTGACACGGCACACGGTTGTCATCAACTCCTCCTGTGTAATCTGGTTCTTCCAAATTAACCACTGGTCCAGAAATTTTACTCAACAAAGTTTGAATGATCC
This sequence comes from Apaloderma vittatum, assembly GCF_000703405.1. Classification (NCBI taxonomy): domain Eukaryota; kingdom Metazoa; phylum Chordata; class Aves; order Trogoniformes; family Trogonidae; genus Apaloderma; species Apaloderma vittatum. Next base: position 11,669 of record NW_009704109.1, read on the forward strand.
TGCACCAAGAGCCACAAAGCTCTTTTCCAGAGAAGCAGCTTTATCTTTTGATGGTCAGCCACAACCTGAAAAGTGACTGTAAAATGAGATAGCCTCACCTGGCAATGCTGCAAAACAGGTTAAGAAAATAGGCAGCAAACCCAAGCCTGTTTTCGCTGCTGCTGTCTTTCCCCTTCTCAGACCTGGGGAGCCAGGGGAACATGCAACGCTGCCGAGCTTGGCCAGGCTGGGATGAGAGGAGCAGGCAGGCAACTCGGCGGTCTCACAGCAGATGCTGCTCCCTCAAGTATTCATTCGATACATTTAAATTCTCATTAAGGGCTTGTCAAAAGGCATCCAGAAGTAAAGAATCTGGGTCAGTCTTCCTGCTGCCCCTCTTTGATGTGGACCGTGCAGAAGCAATTAGGGAAGCTCTTGTACCACCTTAACAGAGGCTAGGGTCTGGTTTTTGACTAATTTTTGGCCGCTGTTACAGTATGTAGTGAACTCAGGTGGAGATCAGGGGCAGACTTCCAGGGAAATCAGTTTGGCAGTGGTTTTTAGTTAACCTATGTCTTATGCATTTGGAATTTAGAAAAGCAAAAAGGGTTGTACCTCAGGCACCAGCTCTCATCCTGAAGAGGATGGGAAGATGAAATCCAGCAGCACTTTACTTCCCCACGATTTGTAGGTTTCAGTCCCCAGCAAGGCCCTGGTTTTTACCTCCCAGCAACCAAACTCAAGCACTGCTGCAACACACTGAAGAGCGACAGGTCCCAGCTGAAATACCTGAGCCACGACTGAAGAGAACTAAGAAGGGAGAAGCTTCAGGGCGCGTAAATACTTTGCTGTTCACCCATCCTGACGCAACACATGCACAGCTCCAGAGCGTGGTAGTGACACCACTTAGTACTGTGTGGACCCCAGTAGCAACCACATCAGCATTCATTCATTTAGAGAGAGCCTGCTGGGCTCACTGTCGTCCCTCCAGTGCACTGAGAGTTTCAGGAAGAGAATTACCTACAGTCCACTGTGAAATCTTCACTTACTGGTGGGTTCGACTGCCATTAAGTGCATTGGTAATAACAGTAATATCAGTTGAGGTTTAATTTTACTTGCTCTGCATGAATATAAATCATAGAATCATAGAATGGCCTCGGCTGGAAGGGACCTTAGAGATCATCTAGTCCAACCTCCCTGTCATGGGCAGGGATGCCTCTAAACTAGATCAGGCTACTCAAGGCTCCGTCCAACCTGGCCTTGAACACCTCCAGGGAGGGGGCAGCCACAACATCTCTGGGCAATTTATTCCAAAATTTTGCCACCCTCGTACTGAAGAATTTCTTCCTAAGGTCCAATCTCAATCTATTCTCCTTCAACTTAAACCCATTTTCCCTTGTCCTATCAGTGGACACTCTTGTAAAAAGTCCCTTTCCCAGCCTTCCTGTAGGTTCCCTTCAGGTATTGGAAGGCAGCTATTATGTCCCCCCAAAGTCTTCTCTTTTCCAGACTGAACAGTTTCAGCTCCCGCAGCCTGTCCTCGTATCAGAGGTGCTCCAGCCCCTGGATCATCCTTGTGGCCTCCTCTGAACACGCTCCAACAGATCCACGCCCCTCTTACGGTGGGGGCACCAAAACTGGACGCAGTATTCGAGGTGGAGTCTCACAAGACCAGAGTATAAGGGGCAGATGTCCTAGGAATAAACACCACTACTGGATCTTAATGATGTTATGCAAATCCAAAAAATCATCCTGAAGTCACAGCTGCTCAGCCAAGCCAAGTAGAAAATTAAAATATCTTCCATGAAACGACCATGATGCTTTCTCTACCAGGTATTTGGGAGAGAGGGAAATGACTTGATTGGGCACAGCAAAACCTGCCTACAAGGACAAAGCCTTGTACACCCGACATTTGTGTTAAACACAGAACTGTGCTTCATTTGCAAAATTAAAGTTAGGAGCAGTTTGTCATCTGTGTAAGTGCTGGGCAGAAATAAAATTTACTTCACCATGCTCAGCTAAAACTTACTAGGTTCCACTGCCTTTTATTCAGTTACACACAGTCTAAGGTTCACTGAAATCTGAAATGTCATAGCAGTTAAGGAGATGTGTATGTGAACGAGACAGAAGTAAAGGGATGCTTACAGTTCCTACAAATGGTGGCACATAAAAATCCTGGAGCTTTTCTGGAATATGAACAAACCTCTGGGGTAGTTCCTTGAAGCCAGACATCCCTGACTGCCTTTGGTAAATCTTTCAAGGGCCTTGCTCTCTGGAACATCCCTAACAGGGACTGATCTCTCTGGGCTTCTCAATTTCCCTTGACAAGGCACAGGCTCTAACTTTTAACTTTGCCATTTATTATTTTTAAAACTCCTTGCTCAGCTCAGGTAATCACAAGGATCCTGGCATCTGCCTCTTCATCTTGGCTGATCGTGATGTCAATGAAGCCTAATATACTAATGTAAGACAGTGACACTGCCTTATTTGTATTCATATCTATATTAAATTAGGCTGTAGATCCACCTATGACTCTCAGCAAGAAGCCGCTGCAGAGCCTGCACGTTTCCTGGAAGCCATATCCACACGTGCTATACTAAAGAAAAGAGCTAGCCTGGAGGGCGACGTGTTCACTTGGGACTGAAGCAATGCAGTCCTCATTCTGCCCCCAGCCCTATGGCCTAAGCTAATTAAGCACTCCTCCCTTCCTTGAACAGGAAATAAAAGACTTTTTTTTTTTTGCGCAGCAGCAGTAGCACTGGAGAATAAACACATGCGGGACTACATGAGGCTGAAATCCTTTAGAACTGGGGGACCCACAAATGTCACAGTGCCGAGCAGCTGCCTCGTGTTCACTTCTCACTCACTTCTCACCCAAGGACGCGGACAGGTGGCGGCTGGTATCCCCTGGCACCGGGCAGCACTCAGGTGCCAGGAAAAATAGCAAAGGGAGAGCTAAAGGTGATGCCTGTGATTCTGAGGCTGCAGACTTTGCGCTGCTTGAAAGCTCATGACCAAACAGAAGGTGAGAAATAGCAACTGTGTGTTTCATATTCTGTACGCACCTTCTCCCTCTCGCTGTTAAGGGTATCAGTCCTATAGCACTTGCAATGAAGACATAAAGCAGGAAGGAATTTCCTAAGATAATTACTGACAGTGTTTACAAAGAGAGCCTGACTGCTAGGACCCGTGAGTTAGTTTCCACAAAACTCCCCTTGTTTTAGGCACTATTACATCCCAACTGCAATGAGCAAATCAATCAGAAGCTAATATAACCACTAGCTGCAAATCAAATACAGTGGAGACCACAGGGTCTTTTCATCATTTTCACTCTTGCTGCCCCCTCCATGATCATCTACCAGACTCACACATCAACCCGTGAGTTCATCACATTTATTCTGGCTTTATGGTCCCACACCGACAGCAGCAAGGTCTGAACACCTCTGGGTGTTCTGTGAGAAGCTCGTGCCTCTATGAGAAACAGCAGCAAAGGGAAAGCTCTGCACACCAGCTCCTGCTCCAGCTGGGACAGCAGAAGGAGACGCTCCCTTTCGTACTCCACAGAGATACCTCCCTGCTGTTGACATGCTGGGGCCACATGCTGCCTCAGCATCCCAGGACACTACAAGGCTCCAGCTCAGTCTCCAACCATGATCTTCACCAAGCACCTCCCAGCAAAGACACCAGAATCCCGCAACATAGCACTTGGACTTGCTCAGGGCTTTGACCAGTGCTAAACACCCCTCCCAACTCAACTTCAGTGAAATATAAAATACGAGCATGGGTCAGGCAAAAAAAAATAAAAATCCAGGCCTTAAAATACATGTCTCTCTAAGCCAGTAATTGCCAAGCAGCTCTGATCTAATCAACTTGCTAGGACGAAAGCTTCCTTCCAATTACCAGCCCCCTAATTTTACCACTGGTTAGCCATTCTCTGCAGAGTTCAACCATCACTCCAGCTCCTGGTTCGTACATTGCAGACCAACTCAATTTATTCTCATTATTTCCCGAAGAATATTTGCTTTTTTAAGCAGCTCTTGATATTTTCATTACTGCGGCAGCAATTCGTCTCTGTGACATTCTCAGAATGGAAACAGTGGACACTCTCCAAACCGCAGGACAAAGCCAAAAATATTTCCCTGCTCAGCTGGTACTCGTAATTGTCCATGAGTTATTCAGACCAGTGAGTCTTCTGAGCTCAGGTTCCCAGAGAGCCAAGGCAGCAGGACCCCAAAGGCCTACATTTGTAGATGTCTCCTGGACCGCAGGCAATTCTGTGCAGGATTTGCAGTAGAATTCAAGGACCACTCTAGACATGGTAAAGGAAAGCGCAGAGTAAAGGCTTTCCAGTCTCCACAGACTGGCCACTCCTTGTCAGACATAAAAACAGATTCTGTGATTACCATTGCTCTTACACTACAAATGACTTTAGAAAAAATTCTACCGATGATTAAGTTCACAGTAGGGATGAGTGTGTGAATTTTGACAAAGAAAACTTGACCTCAGTGATGGTGTTTAGTGGTAAATGAGAACCGGACTTGTTTTGATGCTGACAGGAAACCATTTTCAACTCTTCTGATTGCCTCCCCTGTTCGTGTCCTGAATATAACTCTGTGAAGAATGTTTTGAAATGCTAATATAAAAAAAAAAACCCCACAGCAACTTGACCAGTCCTGGAACACTTATCATCCAGACAGCACCTGATCCGCCCATTTCACCAGT
>NW_009704109.1:16400-25277 GCF_000703405.1 Apaloderma vittatum
CTGAAGCAAAAGACGGTCTTCCATGAATACTGTCGTGTTATCCCTGGGAGATCAAGTTACTTGAGGAATGACAAAATGCTTGTAGAGCCTGTCAGACCTCTCCAAGACAAAACTCCCTGTGTTAAAGGGGCGACAGGAAAGGAATCTGATTTGCTTTATCACTCAGAGTCACTCTTGTTGCCTGCCAGTGCCAAACATCCCAGCAGGAAAACCCCAGGGAAATACAGAGCACTCTGCTCTGTCTCTGTCCTGAAAATCCACTGGCGTCTCTCTGTCCCATCTGCAGTCTAAGCTGCTTACTCATTGCCTGACTTTCTGGCAAGACTGACACTGCCAGCATCCTTCCTCTGCTCGCCTGATATCTGGGTTTTTCACATACACATGGCCACACCAGCATCTCCACAGTCCCATCAGGATCACAGCCTTGGCTTCTGCAACAACTTCTGTCTCCAGTGGAAGTCTCAGTGGTGGATGCTTGTTTGGCTTACTACTTTGTCCCTTTTTTGCTTTCAGGTCCGCAGCACATTTGTATCAGTGAAAGAGCTGGCCCACAGTCACTACAAAACACTGCCAGCACCAAAAATCATTGTGCCCTGGACTATAGGAGCAGCAGCAAAATTAAGCAATTAAGCAGCGCCCCAGCTGTTGGCATTAAGTTCTCCTTAAACGACTTTTCCACAGTTGTACGTGTTTGCCACCGATGGTCACTGATCAATGAAGAAAAAAAACATTCCAACTCCCCTCTCCCAAAACGCCTACACAATCCAGGAGAAGAAGTAAAAAAAAAGCTCGCAAACGCAATCATAAAGCTAAAGGTCAGAAATGACTTCAGTCTGAATTACTTGTTGTCAGTGAAATTAAAGCTTAAAAGATTAAGACGCATGCAAGCTAACTGTATGACAGAACTAGGTTAAAAATAGATTACAAAAGTCCCAGTCTCTTCATAAACAATGCTCTACCTGGTTACTAAACCACAGTTTTGTTTTTCCGTCTCAGCCCTTTGTTATCTGTAATGCCTATTTCTTAGGTATATTATCACACAGAGATAAAACTGGGCACACATCAGCTGGTGATTCTGAGAGGCATCCTTGGTTTGCGCAAGGGTGTAGCGCAACTTGGACAGAGGAGAGCCTTTTGAATTTCTGTTACTTGCTCAGGTAAAAGAAAACCACTGGAGCAGGAGAAGGCTGGTCAGACAGACCCTTTTTACTCCAGTACATTGAGGAATGACACTGGCCTCCAACTAGACCCCTTGAGAGAAGAAACAACTGGAAAAGCCTCTAAAAAGCCAAGAATGTCTCTGGCACAACCCAGCATTGATGGTCCCCCGCTCAACCCAGAGCAGTTTGTCTTGTTCTGGAGAAAGGTGAAATGGAGAAACTAGAACTTAACTGGAAAACACAACAATTAAATGGTAATTAACAAACAGAGCTATGTGGATTAAAAATTACTGTTTAATGCTGGAGTGACTTGCAGCTGATGGTTACACTGCTTTCACTTCGGCACTTTTCACTCACCTCATCCTTCATCCTCTTCTGCCACACTGCAAAAGGCTACAGCTGAGTGCTGGATGAGGACAGAGGAGGACTGGGATGACATGCAGGAGGGAGCAGCAGAGCTGCAACAAAGAGAAGAATCTGGATGGGTGAATTTTCAGAACTGACCAAAGTCTGCCTGTGCTGGCTTGAATGTGAGCTGAATTAAGCAAGCACTGACTGCTTCCGAGAATCCCACATCCTTGCCGCCAAGGATGATGAGAGGGCAGTGGAAAGGGGGAAGAATTTGTGAAGCACAAACACGAGAGCGAGAGAACACAGGACAGAGCGACTGAGGCTTGGATGGGACCCTGGTCCAAGGTCCATCTCTCCATACGCCACCAGCTTGCAATCATGGAAAAAGCCTGAAACAATACATCATCCTGCAGACAGCAGGCTCCATGGCTGCGGCTCTTCCCTGCTACCTTGCATGCGTCCTCCCCATGAAACACAGCCAAGCTCATGTCTGAAGGGCTGCATCTGCTACCGTTTCATCTCTTGCGGCACCCTCTTACTTTCTCATATGCTTGCTTTGCCACAGCAGAAAGCAAATAAACAGTATTTGGGCTATGTGTCTTAGCTGTGCAACTCATAGAATATGCATCAGTGTCACAGGCATACAGATGACTGCGGAAACAGCTATAGACACATCCAATCTGCATTACATTGGCGTTTAGTGAATGAGTGTGTTCTTAACACACTAAAACCATCTACAGCTTAAAAATTGCACCTAGTGCCTAGATGAAATAAGGTACATGTTCCTCAGCGTGTAAGACACCTGCAAGGGTGCAAAAATACTGCAACAGGGTGCAAGAAGAAAGAAGGAAAAGCTTCTGAGGCTCCCTGCCACAGTTCAGTGAGTTGCACTCAGCCATGCTCAGGAGTGAACCTTATCAATGCCTCGGTCAGAGAATTCAAAATGCACCAGGGGTTGTGTCCTTCAGCTTCCAGAGGCCCAGTTTAAGATATTTTTAAAAGAGATTGCATTTTCAGAGCATCGATGCTAGTGTAGAAAATCTAGCCTTTACAGGTGGTTTCGTGTCACTTTCTGAAAATTGGTCCTCCTATGCAAAGGATAAAGACCTCGGAGATCTCACTGAACATATCAGTGAGAAGAGATAGAAATAAATAAGAAAAGATCCCTCCAGTCCAGAATCCTCACTAGTGATCCAACAAAACTTCATCAACACTAACTGGAAGAGAAGATCACAGCTACCGAAACACAGACTTCCACTTTTCAGTAACAAACCATGGCACAAAAGTTTTTATAACAAACCATGGCACAAAAGTTTTTATATACTCTAGAAATCCACCAACCCTTAAGGGTCTGAGGGGTAGAGGTGTCTCTGACTTCCACTGGATTTAAAACTTTTTAAAATTTTCAGCACTGTTTAAAAACAAACAAGGGGGTTATAATACTTAACACTAGCAGAGATGTCTTTTTGATTGTTTAAAGCAATTTTGTTCACTTGCATTTGTTAATCCTTCCCTAATTTGTAAGACACACAACTTCAGCTCAGGGCTGGGACACGACAGCCACATGGTTAATCTCCCCAATCCCTTGACATTATTCAAACCAATCCATTTTCCAGCCCAACTTTGTCCTTTCTCGCTGGGCCACAAATTAAAAAGGAGCATGATGATGCATTAAAGCTGATTTTCATCTACACCAACTGTTTTTTAGCATGAGAGCAGTTCTTCAGGAGCATTACAACACTACCCTAGTTATTAACTAACCTAGGTTATCTGGAAACCTTAAAGAGGGGTGTAACAGCAGTCGGTATCAAAAAGTTGTAGAGCTTGTCTATGGCTTTTAGACACTCAACCTGCAAGGAGCTCAGTCTGCAGAAATGAGTTAGGCTGCCATTGCTCACAGGACTGGGGCTGTAGCTACCAAGGTGATAAATTCCTTAACATTTCAAAATTAAACACATAAATAGAGAAAGTGGAAGCTTTTCTAATAACCGCCTCGCTTGAGGGCTTCTGGCAGCCTGCTCCCAAGCTCTTCCAGACCGCCTGCTAAGCACCAAGCACTTCTCCTCCCCACCAGCTCCAGCAGCAACCTCCCACCCGAGCCAGGGCAAGAGACGGGCCAGGCTCAGCGAAACCCAATCCCAGCACGCTCCCAAGCATGGATGGGGAAGCCTCCTACACTGAAGGCCGAGGTGACAAACATCACAGGAGCGTGTTGAAGCAAGATGCTCGAGACCTGCTGGGTGTTCGGAGAGAGGAGAGCACGTGGGCACGGTGGGGGCTTCCCGCTTCAGACTTGCTGTGCTGGATTTAGGGCTTCTGATGACTTCAGAGATGCATCTAGAAGGAAGCCTCTTGCACTGGTTCCAACTCTGCTGGGATGACCAGCAGGGTGGTGGGGTCCTCCAGCCATGGGCAGAGCAAGGGTAGGCATGTCCCAAGCACCCTGGCATGAGCTGCACAGCAGCAAGTCTGCAGCTGGTGGAGGAGATGAAAACAGCAGAAAATGGCCCTAGAGCAGGTTCCTGTACCTCCAGAGGTGCCTTCTTGGCATGGGCAAATTAGACAGGAGGAGCCAGGTCACGGAGCTACAGAGCTGAGGAGTGGGGAGAAGGAAAAGGGATCTAGACCATAGTGGGAAAGCTAGATGCTTGACAGACAGCTATGGGATGGATCCACCATTCAGGGGAGAAGCTGTTTGGAGAAAGCTTTTCTCTCATGCCTCAAGCAATGGGGATGGGGGACTGGGAGACAGATTAGACGGAAAGAAACCTGGAGTGTCTGGGTGCTTAGAAGGAACATCATCACGCTAGCAAAAGCACCAAATGTCAGGAGATGAAGCAGTTAGGTCACTTGCTTAACTCATGTCAAGAAGGGTCCTAGGGATGAAGCCAGGGCTCTTGACAACAGAGGTGTTTTGTGTGTCCCCTTGTGGAAGGCGGGACATGAGCTGGGACTGCGAGAAGAAAAGACTGGAAGAAGAAAAGCAGTTGAACGCTCCCAAGGAGAGCCGGGCTGTAGGGACTCTGAAATGGCTACTTGAACCAAGGCCAGTCCAGCAAGGAAACTCTAGTGCAGTGCTGAGGTGGGGCAGCAGGAGCAGCATTCGGAGCCAGAGGGAGCTCCCCTCTGAACAAAGAGCATGCCACAGGATGCTATACATGCTGGGCCAAAACTGGCCCCTAAAATGACAAGTTATTCTTTTGTATTTAATCTCTCTGCACTTTGTTTCTCCATCTTTAGAACACCCCTTCATCTCACAGAGGTTTGGGGAAAATTAATTAATTGTTATTCAACTGTTCAGATACAATAGCGATGAGATCAGCAGAAGTTCAAGAGGAAACTAATAATTCTGCCTCTGGAAAAGGGCTTGAATGGAGTCTGGTAAATAAGGCAGAAGGGCACACACTGAACAATGAAGACAAAACAAAATAATGAATAGCTGCTCATTAAGTGAGCAAAGTCCACTCTGTGCACCGAGGGAGGCAGGGACCCTGTGGAGAAATCAGCATGGGATCCTGTAATTAAAGACTCTATAATAATGCACACGCACCAGGGAGGCAAATTAAGGTTGCACAAGGAACTGTAACATCACTATTTTCTAACTTTTCAGTGTTTGACTTCCAACCTTAATAATGTTCTTGCAATGCAGTTTTTAGGTGTGTAGTGTCATACAGAGGTGTGAGCATCATGCTTTCCTTCTCCAGTGCCAGCAGTGGGATGTCTACTCTGATGTATTCTGAGAAGTGTGCACTTACCAGCCATTCAAAGTTTAGAAAAATAATCAGTTAGAGTTAGTGTTCAAGTAAATGCGTGGCAGCTTTTAGGGGCTGTGGGTTTGTTTCCTTTTTAAAACAAGGTGCAAGTAGCCAAAACCAGCATTTTCTTAAGCCAAAGAATAATGCATCCACCATAGCACATACATGCTACAACCTAATTTAAAAATAAAATCGATCCTGGAGAGAGCTGGTAAGTATTTTTTCAGTTAATCTTTTACCAGTGAAAGAGTTTTATCTAGAATATTGGAATTATACAAATCAAGGTTTATTTGCTCATTTAAATCACGATTCCACACAGTGACATCAATCCTTCCAGCTCGCACTCACCCTCTGTGGGTTAAACTGAGCAAACATGGGCTAAGGGACTTGAAAAAAACATGAGCAAATCACCAGGCAGAGTCAGGGAACACAAAACTGGGACAGATCAGTCAAAATCTCAATTCTTGGCTTGAAGGAGACCTGCAGACCACACTTAGGATGACCAAGAGCAGCCAACCCCCACTCTGAACTCCTGAAACCTACCATGCCTGGGAGGATGAAGGCGTTTACTAAGAGCATTTTGACTGCTATATCCTTCAGAAACAAACACCTCCTACTTGTAAGCAGTCTCTCAAGAAGACTGACACACTCCATCAAGCCCCAAACTCTAGCAAGCCTTCTCCACTGACAGCTGTGATTTGTAGCTAGTTTTTTAGCAGCTTTGAGGTGCACATGCAACACCGCAGAGAGCAGAACTCAGAAGAATTAGCTCCTCTGCCATCATGCTAAACAGTCGTCTTCATTTGCTTGAAAGAAAGCAACCTGAGCAAAAAGTCCCATGGATTACAGGAGAACATCTCTGGGGAATACAGTGTCATGCCCTGGGAAAGCTTTGGTCATTAAAAACTGGCCTGAATCAACCACCGTAAGAGTTACAGCAGAATCACTAACACACAGAGCATGCGTAGCTTCCAGCTGCACGTTCCCAAGCAAACCAAGGTGGCTAAAAACTACCAGTGTGGGCTCTTCCTGAAGGCTCCCCACAGTGAAAATGTTCACCTTCATCCTGAAAAAGTTCATTGCTAATGCAAATAAAATTGGATTACAAACTTTTCCAGGAAAGCTCAATCTCTCTGCATGCTTTCTCATTCCGACTCAGGCTCGTTCTCTTTAAGTTCCTCTTCTGGAGGGAGTCATCCTATTGGCCTGTACTGATAAAGTTATCCTCTTTCTTCTCTTTACAGATAAGTCTGCACAGTAACATTTCAAGGAACATGTTATGAGACTGTAAAAATACTGGGCGTGTTGGCAAAGTGCTAAGGTTAATACAGATTCAGATATTTAATTATACAGTCAATCAGGTCTGCAATTCAGACAGCAGCTCAGATCTCACAACTTAATTACTTTAATTTCAGATGAATAACTTGTGTTGTCATAAGCAGTCTGACACGCTGGAAAACAGTCAGAAATTGTACTGGGAATGCTTAGTCTTACTGCTGGTGAGGAAAAAAAGTTCAGGTGTCCTTGGAAGTATTTGAAACTTCACTGGGTGAGGCCCTAACCAAGCTGGTCCAAATCAGCCCCAGGCTGAGCTGAGGCGGCCAGGGCGATGAGGGCTTTGATCAGAGACCTCCAGAGGTCCCTTCTGGTATAAATCATTCTGTGATTCTGGATATCGACAGTGGGATAAACTACAAGCAAGGATTGTATCTTTCTCATACCACTTGGTAGGTCACGGCAGTTGACAACAACATTGGGCCAGCTCAGCCCATGTATCTGAAACTATCCTGCATCCTTTGCAATGCTCCAGAAGCATTATCATTCTTTCAGAGGCATCTTGCACAGCTCATTGAAGCGCGTTTTTACCAGCCAGAGGCACAGACGCTTCCTGGCTCCTTTGGTCTAAGAGAATCAGATACAAACGTCACAATGCATTTTTCAATAGCTACCAAGAGGAGGTGTTAAATAACCAGTTTTTATTCCTTTGACCATCCACATATCTTGGGCAGCTTAAAATGCCTGAGCTGACATTTACTGTTCTGCTTTTCATTTTGAAAATGCAACAGGAATAGCGCAGGGCCCTATTAAAAAGAACAAAGCCAGAGAAATTTGTGGCGAGGTTGTGAACCTGGCAGCTGATTTCACAGTACAACAGAGGCACAGGATGAAACAAGAATTGTTAGGAATCATTAAATGCTCTTACCTGTCCTGCAAAAAGCCCACACACGCCAATAATACAGAGAATGTTAAAAACTGCCGAGCCTACGATGGTTCCAACGCCTACATCTCCTTTTGTGATAAAAACACCTGAAAAACAAGTTCAAGGCAAGCTGTGTAAATTGGAAAGAGCAGATTTTTTCCACAAAAAACCTGCAGATCTCACATCCCACTAATGAATCTAAAGGAAGGGACCACTTCTGCCATTTTTTTCTCACCTTTAATAGGGCAATTTGCGGAGAAAGGTACGAGGGTGAATAAAGGAGGCAGAACTTGCTTTCTGAGGGCAGCTGCATAGGTTGTCTAAAAATCCAAATGACTTCCAAATGACTTAGACATGCCTAAGTCACCAAACTCCTGGTCCGGCAATCCAACATTATGGCCATACACATCATCAAAGACATTAAGCTCTGCGGGAGCAGCTAGTTGGACATAAATCTGCAGGAAACTATCTTGCATGGACATCCCCTCGACGGTTCTCTGGGTTCTCTGCTCTTCCCCACACTCCTACTAGCTTCAGTGGGCACGTAGAAGCTGGAGCTGATCCCAAGCTGCCTGGCCACCAGCTACCTGCAAGCTGAATGACACCTCTCAGGATGAGTTATGAGGCTACGTTACAAGATCCTTTTGGAGCTCTTCTGTCAAATTTGGTTAAAATTGGCCAACGAGGTTAATGGTGAGGGAGACGAACTGACAGGCACATGCATCATGGCATTGCACAAAATTAGGATGTCAGCCTAAAAATAACACTGCCATCTCCTGCTGCCTGTCAGTCTATTTAAATTCACCACTTGCTTTTAATGTTCCAACAGTATTTATCTGGCCAGCACAGTTTCTTCCCCACTTCATCTTTTTCTCAGAAACATGTTACACAGAAGCAGTAGCCCCTCAAGTGACACTTGGAATCTGGTGGCCTGCACCACAGCAAGATAATGATGGGACTGTTAGGGCTTCTCTACACCGTCTGGAGGAATCTGGTTTTATTTTTCACCTTGTGATTGCACTATTCTTAACTGGAATACAAGCCCAGCTTGGCCACATTTCAGTTCCTACATCTTAAGGCTTTGCCTGTGTAATCAGGCCTCTCCGCAGAGTACGCAGCTTTGCGTGAATTAATTCATGCTCTGCATCTGACAGCTGTGACCGAAATAGGAATATCTTCTAGAGGAAGTATCTAAGCTGAGAATAATTCTCCTGGGTGACAGAGAGCCCACCTTAACCTCTTAACCGCTGCTCTGATGGTCACCTACCAATAGAGATGTGGACGCGTATAATTCCAAGAACACTCTTCCCTTCTGTCAGTATGTTTCAACAGCTGACTGCAGTGCCCTCTTAGCTCAAGGCTGTTGAAGAACCACATGAGGTTCCTGGGTTTCACACACTTCAGGACTGCT
>NW_009704109.1:25308-64808 GCF_000703405.1 Apaloderma vittatum
CCGCTGCTTTGGTAGTGTGATGCTCTGACCAACTTGTCACTGTGGGAAAGCATTTCAAATCCTCTTCATCTCCCTGCTCTGGCTTTTCCTCGAGGGAAGTGGTGTTAGAAGACTAACCAGAGCAGAGGTGATGGCAATGAGTCCTATGTGTGCCCACAAGGGAAAGGCCAGATATTGTAACCAATGTTACATGCGTTTAGCAATCCCAATTAAATTCTGAAAAATTGCCAGGGAAACGCGGAGGTTCAAGCAGCAGGTTAGTTACCTATGACAGATGTAAACAACTCAGGAGCAGAGCTTCCCGCTGCCATGAAAGTTGCCCCGGCCACATCTTCGCTAAGATGCAAGCGCTGCAGAAAAACACATCAGAGTCATTGATTACAACACTGAGAGGCTGAAGGAATTCAACTAGAAACGCTAACCTGTTTGCCAAGGGTGGGAAATTGTCAATGTGCATAAAGTTTTCTGTTAATAAAGTTTACTCATAGGAGGAAAAGTCATCACAGGCACTGGCTACATAAGTTAGCATCTCCTCACGTAGAGGGTTGTGGCTGTGATGCCCTTTACAGGTGAGAAAGAGCAGCACTGTGTACAACAGCAAGGCAGTTTCACCAGTCACAGCTCTTTGTCTGCTCCACGATCTCCACGATACACTCTGTATCTCATCTTCTTTGGCCCACAAAGGGTAGGGGCTGGAGCTCGGGCTCGGCTCACCCCCAGCCACCTTCCCTGGTGGCATTTCAGCCTTGAGCATTTATTTAATGCCTCCTCAGACCCTTTTACTGGGATCACCTTCAAAGATACTTACCTCCCACAGCCTTTCCCAGGGACTATCTTAAGCGAGGGCTTCTGGGAGGGAAAGGACCCACCACTCTATGAAAAATAGAGTTTCCAAAGATTTACTTGGTTAATTACTTCCTTTATGTTTTCTGCACTCCCACTGCTCCATCTGCGTAAGTCACTCCTCAGCAAACGCCATGAGGCTGTTAAAAACCACATGACCTTGCCGGCAACTTCCACGGATTAATGAGGAGCTCGGAAAAGCCACTCCCCGCCACACGGCTGCAATCTGCTGAGTTGTCACTACACAAAGTTTTATCATTACTGAAGTACCTCTGCACAGAGACAAGACTGCAGAAATCCTCCCAACAAACTCATCTGGATTGAAGATCCCACTAGGGATATAAAAAAAACTTTTGTAAATATGTCACAGGGACAAGGCAAAAGGAAAAGCTGGAAAAGCTGTGCCCTCACCGGGAACACTTTTTAAGGCATCGCTGTGCTGCTACAAAAGTTTGTGGAACCTGATTAAATGCAGCTTTAGGGAAAATGATTTTAAATAGGATTAAAAGTATTGCAGGAGAGGTCCAAAGGACCAGAAGCAGATCCCCAAAGGCCAGTTTCTTCTGCAGGATTCCTTACAGAAGTACAGAGACAGTCTTCCTACAATCATCGGTCTGCAACTGGAAGAAAACGCCACCAGCCGAGGAAACCAGCTGTGCTGACTTTCTGTGAGGATGGTTTAATGTAAAGCTAAAGTAGGTTCCCTTGAGGACAGCTCCTAGGTAATTCACCACAATGGATATGACGAATTAGCTGATACACTAAAACAGAAAACACAGCATACTACGAAGGAGGGAAATTCTCCACTATTTTCAGACAAACATTTGCAATTGAGGTATAACACAAATTAGAGGGAGTAGCTGGGCAAATACAAGTAGAAGCCAGTTTAGAAAACAAATTAAAACCAGGGCTTTATGGTAAGTACATCTGAATCAAGACAGAATGTCAATGTCTGCCATAGCAAGTGTTCTGGAACAAGTTCTCATCTTAACACACACATTCATGTCCTGGACAGGACAAGTGGTAGCACTAGGGTAAGACATTGCCATCAACGGTTGTTCCCATGCTCAGCACATCATATGTTCTGCCATAACCCACATGACTCCTTGGACATGAGGTCCTGCCAAAGGGCTCTCTCTCTCTCTCAGATTATTAATTTTTTTTCTTTTTGAGTTAACAAATAAACGAACACCCTTGAAAAGATCACAGGTCTCATCAGGTGAAGGAGGAGAACTCGGGTGGTCTTCTCCCTCACGCAGCAGCCCTGGCTCTCCAGGTCAGCCTCCTCACTTCACAGAGTCTTTAGGTGGGGAGAGCATTGGTTGGTGTGAGCAACGGTGGTAACGTCAGCTGTCATAAGGCAGCAATAAAAGCCTCCCTTTCCTAGAAAAACAAGCAAGAGTGGATACTACAAAAGGCTGCAGAGGCCTTTGCAAAGTGACACGAGCCTTTTCCCACACATTCTTGAGTGCTAACATCAAGGACAAACCATGAAAAGCTGGGTGTTTTGAAGACAAGCCATTCTGAACTGATAAAATCAAAAGTAGTTGGATGAGGAAACAGGAATGTGTATTGCTTTTGCTAGCATGTAATTACAGAACTGCCTAATTATGCATAAAATACATAAATAAAAGGACTTGAATGCCCCCAAAGGTCACCTATGGAGTGAGAAAAACCTTTTTTGGGAGAGAGTCAAGTAGGAGCAATAGGAATAGTAAAACTATGATCCATTTATATGACCCATGCTGATAATCTTCAATGACACAGTGTACTCCTGGACAGTAATTTCTTAATACAAGTATGTGAGATCTAGCGTTCTACTGCTACGTTTTCTCTTTCACAGATAATAAAATCCATTCTCCCCCTGAACCTTGCAGGGGCCTTGCCCGGGCTCAGCCCTAAAGAGAGCAGCAACTCTGCAGGACAGAAGCTCCTCCTGCCTTGAGTTTCTGCCCTTCAGTTACCTAAATACCTATGCACCAAAACAATGGTGGTTTTTTTGGTAAAAGGAGATGATACAAAAAAAGGCTTGCATGGCAGGGTATGGAACTACAAATATCAGGTTAGTTTAGAGGCAACTTCCATCAGAGCTGTCAGCACAAATGATTTCTCCTGCTGCCTCCCACACCTCCTCCCAGTGCCAGGCACAGCCTGTGTCCCGATGAGCGATGCTTACTGCCAGGCAGATGGACAGAAGTCTCTTCCAGCTGATGGAGACCTCGAACTGGCAAGAACAATGCATATTTCCTACAGTCAGAGATTTCATTGCCTGAGACTGATGCTGGAGAGGGCTCCTGGTGATTTTGGGCACACGTTCTGTGTTCACCCTGTAGCTGTCCAAGCCGATTTAGGCTAAAATGTACTCTTTGTCATCTCAAATTTCAGCATGCCAACCTTAGCAAAAGAGGGACAGAGTCCTTTGCAATTGCTGGAAGAGCCTCTTTAGAGCTGACCTAGCTGTCCCTGCTGCTTTACAACCAACACAACACGAGGTACGAAACTCATGAACTTGAAGGCAAGGTACAAGACCCATGGGGTGGGGTGGGGTGAACCACCAGAGGTTTTAATTTATATCAGCTAAGGGTAGGGCCTAGTGGTTTTGAAGAGATGTTTAAACATCTAAACTCTCCTGTGCGTTTTTTTCTTTCTCAGCCTGACGCTTGGGAGATTTCTAACTTTCAAGTTAATTTTATAAAACTCAGAAACATCCCATGGATTAATATTTCCAAGCAAAAGTCAAGAAATAAAAGACTATCATCTTCCAAGTCCCAGGAGACCTAAGCGACGTGCCCAAAGGTGTAACTGAACCAAAGCACTGTTCTCTCAGGGAGAACTGCTGCTCAAGCACACAAACTTAAGTAACACTTTCTGATACTTACTTCGCAAATCTTTTCCAATGAAGGAACGAAGAAATCATCGCAGACAATGGCCAAAGCATAAAACATATACACGGCCTGCCAAAGAAAAAAAAAAGTTGAGTCTGGAGATTGTCAAGCAGAAACAAACTGCAGCATCCCAACTCCTCTTAGGTTTGTTTTGGTATGTAATCTTCAAGAAAATAAAATGTTCTTGCAGGAAGAATACATAGCAGTCTCAGGGATTTAATAGAAAGATTATGAAGCATTTATCCAGAAGTTCTTACAAGCTATCAAAAACTGTCAACATTTTATCATCATCATAAGGTCTTCTTTTTCTTTTTAAATTCTCTGGATATTGCTAAACCACGCTTAAAGACTTTTGCCTTCCTTTTTTTTCCCCTGGTTGCACAGCACAAGGCTTTTTCACGGTTGCATTCTGTGAAAGTCTGAACCCTAGAGGAATAATTTTTGAAAAGTTAGTGTTTTGAAAAAGGGGAAAAGCAGCTTGTTTTCTGTGACTGAAGTGCCCTGCCACGTCATCTGAGATTCCAGTGATAATTCTTACTAAACTCCACACAGGAGCAACTTCCAAATGACTGAAACCCAAGGGGGAACATGAGTATTGAAAGGACACCTAGCAAACTGACACTTCGATTTTGTGCATTTAATCTGCATTTCTGTTTTATTAAAAAGAAAGTCATTTCTGTATTATGAAATGGAATGTGCTATGTCCTGATCTCAGACCTGGCAGGCAGAAGGCACAGGGTGCCTTATGTCCCCCCAGCCCCGCTCTCATCCCTCCTGGGGAGGGCAACCTGGTCCTTTCTTTTTACCACTCACAGGCATTACATCATTATTCATCTTCCCACTCCCAAAGCAAGACAAAACCACTTGAAAGATCAAAACCAGCTCTATCCTCTCGGTAACACCTGCCATGTACCACTGCAGAACCACTTCTACAAGCAGCGCAGCTCCAGTGAATAACTAGAGCTGAGAGAAGTGGCCAATGTTTGTAGGAAAACAGTGTCTTAATCCTATTGAACACAGTTATTACCACATCACTAACATCTTCCTGCTTTGCTTCTCTTTGAAGATTACTGTTGAAGCTTGGCTGGTGGGAGGAGTCCAAAAAATTCTTTTCTGGAGGGAAAACAGCAATAAAAATGGCCCCTGGGTTTTTCTTCCTGTTTAAATGTTCCAAGAACAGGTTTAAATCCTCCTGCACTCCAAAACTCAAATTCTAACTTTGCTGCAAAGAGCCAGTAATTTCTGTGAAAATCTCAGCCATGAAAACTTAAGCTCAAAAATAATTCAAGTATGTTTTTTCCAGGATTAGAGATGGGAATTTAACGATAAGAGATGATTTCAACACCATCTTGAAGATTCAGTGCTACACTGTTTTTCACACCATTTGCCCCCCAGTTCCCGAGCCTCTGTGAAATTGGCTTTACCTTGACCTCTTTCCGAAATCAACATGAAAGTATGAGCAAAGGGGGAGAGAAGAAAGAACAAGTTTTTACTGAAATTATTAAAAACAGTTTAAGGGGAGATGAACAATCATGAGAAGCACGGTAATGACCTCATCACCCATGATGCTACTCATCACTCCACTGTTCGCCCTTACAGTCCAGTTTCCTCAAACCTGCAAAGAAATTTCAATAAAGACAGTGTGTGGCTGTATCCTTTTTTTTCCCCACAAAGCACATTTCTGCACATGCTCTGATTTGATCACTCATTTGATAACTGCATTGCCAGAAAGCAGAAAAACAGAATTAGAGGTTTATCACCCCAATACAGTGACAAGCCCTTTCAACCTAGACTAAAGAGGCAGGTTGCTAAATGCTGACAGCTGCCTACCTTCTTCAAGTATCAGTTTTTTCTTTTGGATCCCCCCAAACACCAGAGTGTGAGAAGGTGATCCAAGCCAGGTCTTAGACCCAGGCTGGAGTAGAGTAAATTCAGTTTTTCTGTCAATAAAACCACTATGCAGAATAATGGAGGATCGATGGAGTGATGATGTGTCTGTCTTGCTGCCTGCTAGAGGGAGGAAACTGGATATGGTTCTGGTGGCACAGTAAATGCTTACATCTAGTTCTCACTAAAAAGGGGCTTTTTATTCTGAAGTGGATAGTTTGCCTTGAAATTTCAGCCCCTCAAACCTCATTTTAATGTGTTAAATCTGATATATTAGAAGTATGTTCAGCTTATTCAGACCTGATAAAAAGGCCTGTGAAGAAAACAACCTCTCAAGAGCAATTATGAATCACAATCACAGAATCACAGAATGTTAGGGGTTGGAAGGCATCTCTAGAGATCATCTAGTCCAGACCTCTGCCAGAGCAGGATCACCTACAGTAGATTGCACAGGAATGCGTCCAGACGGGTTCTGAATGTCTCCAGAGAAGAAGACTCCACAACCTCCCTGGGCAGCCTGTGCCAGGGCTCTGTCACCCTCACAGGGAAAAAGTTTATTCTAATGTTTTTGTGGGAACTCCTGTGATCCAGCTTGTACCCATTGCCCCTTGTCCTGTCATTGGACGTCACTGCAAAGAGCCTGGCACTGTCCTCCTGACATTCCCCCTTGACATATTTATAAACATTAATGAGGTCACCCCTCAGCCTCCTCTTCTCCAAACTGAAGAGCTCCAGCTCCTTCAGCCTTTCCTCATACGGGAGATGTTCCACTCCATCACCTTTGTGGCTCTGCACTGGACTCTCAAGCAGTTCCCCATCTCTCTTGAGCTGAGGGGCCCAGAACTGGACACAATATTCCAGATGTGCCCTCACAGGGCAGAGTAAAGGAGGAGGAGGACCTCTCTTGACCTACTAGTTGCTCCCCTTCTAACCCACCCCAGGATGCCATTGCCCTTCTTGGCCACGAGGGCACATTGCTGGCTCATGGTCATCCTGCTGTCCACCAGAACCCCCAGGTCCCTTTCCCCTGCGCTGCTCTTCCACAGATCAGTCCCCAACCTGTGCTGGTACTTGGGGTTGTTCTTTCCCAGGTGCAAGACTCTCCACTTGCCCTTTTTGGATTTCATTAAATTTCTCCCTGTCCAACTCTCCAGCCTGTCCAGGTCTCACTGGATGGCAACACTGTCTTCTGGTGTGTCAGTCACTCCTGGTTTTGTGTCACCAGCCCAAAAGGGAATTCGCCTGCTGCCCCAAGCATGAACTTGCCTCCATTCATTCTTTTCATTTTTATTCTTTAGGCTTTTGCCTTTGGCCTGACGGGGGAGGGATACTGGGGCCCCCTGATCCAGGGCACTTTCCAAAGGGTGCTCCCATTTCTGCTTCAAAGAAGGCAGAGCCTGGCTCCACCAGTCTATCTCTCTATCTGCTTCCCTGATGCTCCTTAGCCATTCAACAACTTCTCTCAGCCGTGCCACCGTGCTGAGCAGCTCATCCACCTGTTCGTACCGCACACAGCAGTTCTTATAACCACCACCTATTACGAGTGACAGGCCCTGGCACTCACTGCAGTCAGACAGTTGGATGTTTCCATGGGAGCTCCGTTTGGGTTCCCACATCCATTCTGGCAAGTTTTGGGACCACAGCCTTCTGTCTGGTAGAGACCATGGCTGAGCTCTTACCGAGAGGGTGATGATCACCTGTGAGACTCACCTGGAAGAGCTTCAGTTCTTCCCCACAATCTCTACCCTTCCCGCATCCTGCTACACCACACGCAGGCTCAAGTGCTCGTTCTGCGCTGTGTGCTCAGCGACTAGTCACTGCGCTCCCTGAGGGGTTTTATCGTTAAGCACCTGGGTGGGGTAGCCATTGCCCCAGCAATGCCCAGGTCTCGTTAGCATCATTTAAGAGAGCTGCCAGATCTGGACAGGGCTCTGGAAGGGTGTCTCTGCTCTCCCAGTGTCTCTCTGCCTGGGGAAACTTCAGGACACCTCCTGTACACTCCTCTCGGCGACTAAGAAAAAGTCCAAATCTAATTTAAAGTAGACTGGAAAACAACCCAATTCATAGTTTATGAAGTCAGTTGTAATGTGTGACTTCATTGCAACTAATCATGAAAAAATACAATCCAGGTCTTGCCTCTTTCAAATAGCCTGGGAAAAACACATTCAGAGGTGTGCACCACACAGAGATTAACAATTATTTTCACAGCTCGTATTTTTAATGGTCTCATTATGAACTCGTTCCTGTAACTAAAGAGACTTTTAAAAGATATTTTTTGTGTTAAAATCTAAGAAACGTGAGATCCCAATGTACCTAGAGTGGCTGCACAGGACTCTGCCAGTTGTTTTTTAAGCAGAGAGATGAATTTAACTGCATATAGTTTACCCTTTTCTTGAACAATTCTCGTAACGCTCGTGTTACCCATAGCACAGTTACGAGGGTGCCAACAGCCCACCAGGGTTTTTCAGGACTACGCTCTGGTGATCATGGGGGCAACCAGCAGATCTGCCCAGAGCCAAGCAGGAGGAACCAACCTACAGCTTCACCTCACACCTGCAGCGTTGGAGCTGAAGATCCTCTGAAGGTCTCTGTCTCTCTCTCTCTCTCCCCTGACTGCAGAGAGGCTCCAGGCGATGCTACTTTTACAGAGAGTCTATACGAATTTTTTGGAGTATTCTTGCAGGTGCTAAAAGATTCAGCTCGGGTCCAGTGCTCACTTCCCAAAACATCTCAAAGCTCAGTGTTCCCATGGAAACTTAGAAGCCTTGAGCTTGCCAGAAAAAGGCAATGGTGATGTTACTCAACAATTTCTAGCACCCATTTAGCCAAGGCAAAATTGTAACACAGAGCACTCGTGTTACAGCATGCAATACAATCTAGTTTATACTTAAAAAGAATTCACAAATCATTGCGCATAACTAACGGTGACAGCTCATTTAAGCTGTCTAAAAATTATTAAATGCTTTTAGACATTCATTAGAAACAGGTATCTTTTTGGCTGCTTAAGAATACCTCTTCCCCCCAGGAAGTACCAACTTGGCAGGTCTTCTTAAATGAAGAAAAGAATTACCTTCATCTACCTAACAAAAGTTGAGGAATGGACTTGGAGGGAGAGGTCTTCTCCCTGTGACAGTACTGCAGCTGCTGAGCACAAGGTCCTCTGACACTATTCAAGTGTCTAGTGGACTGGCAGACCAGGGTTATTTAAATAAATTTATCCTGAGTACCTTTAAACACGATCTCACCCATGCACACCACTTAGACTGACTTGTTCAGGGCAGAGATCACAAAACTACAAGCCCAAAATTGCACAGATTTCTGATGTTAGCAACATCTTTAAAATAGAATCTACTAAAGTTTTCTTGGCATGTTTCTGAACTTTGAGATAAATCCCTGGCCTGCCCAACATCCTCCAGAATTCCCATGAGGATCCAGGACACCCTGCAGCTGATGAATGAGAAGCTACTGTCTTTTCTTTAATCTATTCAGGTAGAAAAACTCATTTCATCAAGTTAACTACTCAGGTGAATTCTGGAGACCCAGTCTCTACTTTTTAAAATTAATCCAGTTGACAATCATTTTAAACAGAAAACCCTCTCTAATTTCTTTCCCCTACAGCTCTTGTCATAAAGGGTGCTGCAAGGATTTCTGGGGCAATTTTTGGGGGTAAGACTTCCTTTATTTTTTAATTCCCACATCAGCAGCCACAGGCTGCACTGGGGCTTTTAAAAAGTGTTTATGTAAAACTGGTGTTACACCCAGGGACGTTTCAGAAACTCTCTCAACCACGACTGAGAGCAGAAGCCCTGGGATCAGCCTGCGGTGAGCACAGCGAGCCCCAAGAAGAAACATGAAGTCACAGACTTACACAAAGGACGTGCAGGACCACAGCTCCATGTCTCCTGTCCTCATTCGTGAAGATGTCATTGGGGAATTCGTGGAGAGCTGCAAAAAGAGGGGGGCAAAGAAAGCTCAGCTGTTTAATCTGCTGTTCAAAGCCACTATATACTGTTAAGCAACGTAATGTAAAAATGTCATTATACCAAGCGAGAGTTCCCACCTTCCCCGCGTGCTCTTGCTCTGCCCGCCAGAGCCCAGAGAGGCCTGTGTGAAATGGCCAAGCCTGGGGCATGAAGAAACTTCATGCAGACACATAATTATTTCAAATAATGATATGACAGAGCAGGGAAAAAAAACAGGAGCCCAAAACAGATGCTGCTTCTCTCAATAAAGGTGCCCACTGGCAGCGTAAGAGGATCCTGTTTCTGACTTCACTGATCTCATGACCACGACCTCCTCAGTGCCCTACAACACCTCGCTGTAGCCCAGCTCACACAAAAGAAAAACCAAAGGAATTCTCCGTGGTCAGAAGGTGACATGCTAAAGCCGGTAGCCCCCTCCCATTCCTTTGTGCTGTTCTTCACCTTCTCCTTACAGCAGAGGGGAGCACCAGCTACAAAATAATGAGCTTACGCCTAGAGGAGGTTTGCACTTCAGCTTGGCTTTATTTTATTTAAGTCCAACAGAGTCATAAAGTCTCTGAAATGACTCACTAACGAGCATCTGGGACAGACGATGGCCCGCTGCGCCAACCCAGAAAACAGCTCAGCAGTTTAGTTTTTTCAATGTGCCTTCAGTAAGAGCAATATATTTTTGTTGGATTCATGGTTCTCTTTCCAAAGGCAAGTAATCAGTCCAACAGTTGAAAAGAGCACATAATACCACCAAATAACCTTTGTTGCAAATACAGTGTTGCAAGTCACTTAGAGACACGTTACTTCCACTTACTCAAACACTTTATTGTTGTTCTGGATCTTAACTGTATTATAAAGCACTTCAAGACAGCCTGCCAATTAGGTTGCCCATGAGGTTGACTTTTGGTTATAAACTGAAAAGCCAGTGTGAAGATGATGTTCTGGCATTCCAAGTGTTTCTCAGTAATTCCAGATTTGAATTGCTCAATAACCACCAAAATAACGGCTTTCTTTTTAACAGTCAGTTCTGCACATTCAGCTTTGAGTTGGAAAATAACAAATAAAAATCAAGCTGCGTTGTTCCTGGCTTTCACATCGTTGTCATTAATAAAGCTTCAGCAATTGGAATTAGCAATTCCACAGATGATTAAACGGAAAAACAACCCAGCTCACTCCCAGCTTTGCTGCCTGTGAAGCAATAACTGAGCAAAAGACAGCTACGGCTTAATTTGGTTATGAATGTGAGCAAGGGACCTATCCAGGCACTGTACCTGAGGAGGAAAACGTTCTTTTTCACGAGAGCCGGTATTTTGACCAAAGACTCAAGCTCACACTGCTAACTGCATTCCTACGCATCAGCAAATGTTATAATGAGTCCTAACAAACTAGTGGGAGCTACCAGAGCGGCACGGACGGCACCTTTAAAATTCACCTTAGAAGGAAGGGACACCAGCAACACTCTCAGACACACAGGGGCTGTGGCCATGGGTGGGGCCAGGCATGCACAAAGCTGCCAAATCCACACTGGGGTGTGCGACGTAAAGAAATCACTCAGACAGGTACCAGCACAAAGATTAGACTTAAAAAAATCCTGAAGAAAACCAATGCAAAACACTATGGGAGATGCAAGACAAGGAAGTTAAAATAGCTGGAAAGGATTCATCCTTCCTCAGCAAAATGTCATTATGTGAAAAATAAAATGTTTTCATTGCGGTTCTGTTTCAGAAATGCTTTTGACCATTCGCTACAAAAAGACACTACAAAAGCAACGGGGGCAGGGATGTTTTTAGCAGGATGCAAATCGGTTTGCTAATACACAGGCGGATATGCTTCCCTCTCCCTCCCACAGCTGTCTAGGCGGTTTTACCATGACAGTTGCTAACAGACAGTGATGATGAAAATCCAATCCCTTTATCGAGAGTTTCTAGGAGATTCAAGGAGACCAAAGTGCACCTAAGGTAAAAGCATTCAGAAAAAAAAAAAAGTATAAAAATAGAATTAGCTTGTCGCTGCTGGCAGAGGTGGGGAGCCCTAAGCCATCCTTTCTGTGCGCTCCCTCGGATTCAGGATCTCACCCCTACACTGTAATGAAACGCACCTTCTTATCCGAGGCAACCTAAGGCGTCCATCACCACGGCCTCTACGACATCGTCTGAACACAAACACTTTTAAGCGGCTTATATTTGAGTGCACACAATTATAAAATAATGTATGCAAATTTGAAATCTGCTGCATTTTTATTAGATGCATCAGGTGCAGATGAGTTCAGATAAGAGGAGAGCTTTGCAAAACACAGGAGCTCCTTTCTAAGAAGAAATAAAGGGTGTTGCTGGAACACCACTCCAACAACAGCTGTCCTATTTACTGAGTATAAAAGCTCATACAGTTTGTTGTTTGGCTTAAAAAGAGTCCTCAGCTTTTGTACAGACTACAGGGGCAGATTTTGCCAGGCTTATTTTGATACCAGGAAAAGAAACCAAACTACCCTGTCAACGAACCTAAACTCAAAGAATTAAAAGATTTCTGCCTAACTGTTCCACTCTCATCGTGCAGACTTTGTAGGTGCTGGGCCTGCAGTAAGTAACAAAGGAGCAGACCAGTAGCAGGTGTAAAATGTTGTGTTCTTTTGCACGAGCTGAGAACCTGGCTGCAAGATTTCAGGCGTCAAGACGCCCCAGAGCTGCCGCTGCTCACCCACACGAGAGCATCACAGTGCACACTCCCTGCCCCAGGTCTGGAGGAAAACTTTGTGCCCGCGCTCGACAGGGAGAAGTTATTTTAGTCATAATGCATTGAGCTGGAATAAATTCTTCTCCTTTTATTCTCAATCAGTGTGCAATTCATTAAAATTGGAACCCTGCTCAGCTTTGGCTTTAGCTCACTCACAGAAATGATCCACATTACCACTCTGCTTGGAGGATTTGCTGGCGCAACACAAACTCTCCTCTGTTCAGCACCAGCAGCTCGCACGCCGTGCCATGGGCAGATGTGCAGAGCAGACGCGGCCGTACCATTCCACTTCCAAATCTCTTTTCCCTGCCACTCCTTTCCCTCTCCTATTTAATGTTTCCACATTTCCAAAAGGATTCTTTAAAAAAAAAAAACAACACAAAAGGCACAAACAAAACTGTACTGCATTTAACAGCTCTCAAAGCTGCAACATAACTTATTTTTCAAAAAAGTCTTTATATTGCTAGCCAGAGCACCCACCCTAGGGATGAGAAAACCCTTGGGAAATCTGCCACAGCTTTCAAAGAAGGGAGAACTGAGGATGTTTAGCCTAGGCAATGAATTATCAGCAAAAAACAATGTCAGAAATTTAAAAAAAAACGGTTCATTTTCTCACGCTGTCCTCACAATTCTTTCACAGCCAGAGAAGTCATATCAGTGCCAGGCACTGCAATCCCGAATACCTCGTGGGGAGAGCTCCATGTGGATGCAGCTTTCCAGGAGACTGGCTCTGCCCAGTGGCCCCTGTTCGGCTGCTTCTCTCTTCAGAAGCAGCCGCATGTCCCATTGCACAGCAGATGACAAAGCATTGAAAAAATAACATGACTGGGCTGGATTAGAAACCAGGATTTAGGCATGCAGCTCCAGCATTAGGGGCCACTGGCATTCGCAATATCGATGCTACTTCAAGCTGTCATTACAAGCCGCAGAGACAACCACACTTCCGTCGCTGGGAAAACACACAGACATGTGGCTGTGCCAAGCAGCGGGGTGCGAGCTGTCACCTAAGCCCAGGTGACAGATTGTTCACTCCTGTGAACAAGGTGCTTGACATGTGCCAGCTTGCAAAGGGAAAGCAAATATATCATTAGCAACGATCGAAACAAGAACAGAGAACAGGAGGGAATGTTGTTAAGCCACTGCACGAAGGGACCCGGTGCCGTGTCTCGGGCAGTGTCTGTCATGCTGGTCTCCCATCCTGGGCAGCAGCGATGGGGTCAGCCAGGAGGATGGACAGGCCACCGAGCATGAAATGCCAGAACAGGGATTGCCTCTCCACCCTAGGAAAGGTGGCCCGGAGCAGGAGTTTCTGAAGCTGGGCAGCGAGGAGAGGGAGGAAAGGCAGTTCCCGGTCACCAGCTCTCCCAGTTCTGCAGCTTCACAAAGCAAACTGACAAGTCCATGCAAGAAAAGAAGTCCAGAAAAGATGAGTTAGATAAAGACGCTCCCTGTGGCTCAGGAAGTCCGCGTACAGCAAACAGCTACAACTGGGGAAAGTGCATCAGAAATTGTCCCTGTATGTTTGCTCAGTAGGTTTACTCAGCATCTACTATTTGCATCTCTGAGGGAATGATATTAGGGGTGCAGACCTTGTGATGTAACCCGAGACCTTTTTTGAATCAATGCCAACAGCTTTTACAGAGGGAAATAAAAATATACTTTAAAACAGTTACCTGGGGTTTTTTCCCCATCCTCAGATTTATGAATTTAAAACTCAAGCCTGAGATTTTTGACTGCTTCAAGGTTAGCCAAGAACATTACATTCGCCACCTGCCTGCACATCATCCAAGCCCAATGCCCTGACCTCCAACAGCATCAGCTCTGACGGCACCATAGCCCCTACCAGACACACCATCCCCCCGAAACCCGCCCTTCACAGGGGCCGCTGTCTTTAAAAGCAATAAGAATTGGTCAAATTCTCTCCAAGGGGAGGACAGTATTTTTTTCTACACATATAAATATTTTACTTTCTGCCAAGTAAAAGTTGTGTTTGCATTACAGTGGCATGATTTAAAATTCAAGAGAGCCAAATTGTGCTGATACATCAATAGTGAATCATTTTGCTAATGTTTTCACTCATGTCACCACTTAACTGCTGAAAACAAGGGGCTGTAAAGGCACAGGGGTGCAGCACAGCATTAGAAACCACATGGCATCCCCTCCACAGCCCATTTTTCACTGGTAGCTGCACTCAGGAGCTGCAGAAAGACCCGGAGTCCCACCTGAGGAATTCAAACCAGATGTCAATCACACAGAAAACATCCTGCCACAAGTGGCTCATCCCACAAACTTCTCTTCTGAAAGCATTTTGGTTGATTTGCTACACTCTCTCATCAGAAAGCAGCCCTCTGGGTAAATACAGTGAGAGGGGAGCTGTGGGATCCTGACAGGGCATAAATCCCACCGTAACTTCACCCTCAGTCACACACGGCCATTAATTCATCCCGGGGGCTTTTTTTAGACATTCAGACTACATACAACTCTGTCAGAAGCTCTGACGGGAGCCAGGATGCTGAACCACCTGACTGGGAGATGGGGCTGCAGGGGCTGGCTGCTGTCAACATCGGGAGGAAGCAGCAGAAACACCCCCTCGATCCAAAAACCAGAGATGAAGGAATGACCCTGGTATGTTCCATGACACCATGACAAGCTGGCAGGTTACATGAAGCTAGGGTTATCATCTTACACCATGCCAGACGTGTGTTTCCCCCCCCACACATTGATCTTTAGCTCCCCTTACCAATGGGACAGCCTAAAAGCCCAGTCAGAATGCACATTTCAATCACAGATAGCTGTAATCTTGTGAGCTCCTCTGTCAGAGACTGCAGCGAGAGGCACAGCGATGGGAGCATCATAGTTGAAGCTGCTGAGCCTCAACAAGTACCTGTTTACAGGTGCCTCTCGGTGGGATGAGCCAGACAGAACACACGTGGCATGAATAAAATGGGAGAGGTCTGCATGTTTTCTGAGTCCGGTAAGTTATGCACGGGCCAGAGGAATGGGAACATGAGATGATGAACCATGTGCTCCATGGGGAGTTCAGACCTGGCAGCTGATTTGCATGGGAAGTGAGAACAACCATCGCTCCTTCGCTTTCTGGAGGAAGCACTCATGAGAAATCACTGACTGAAAGTATCAGGCGTAGCAAGATTCCCCACCCACTCACCTACGCACCCATGCAAACACCCTTCATCGCATCTCCTGGGAAGCGCCATTTCTGCCTTGGAGCACCAGCCAGGGAAGTTCTGGCCAGGCTTGTGATTTCACACTGTTGCGATGTTTTATCTGTGGGTAACATATGCAAACGCGCATGACTTTGTGAGTGTACCTAACAGCTTAGCTGCTTGCAATCCCCCACACATCTGATTTTCACACATTCAGCATTCAAGATGTTCAGAGTTGCAAAGAGATTGCAATGCGTGCTTCCTTTGAAATGAGGCACGTTTCTTCATTTTCTGTAGATTCTCTTGGCCCTGCATTGCACTGCCTCCAGGCTCAAACCCTTCTCCACTGTGTGGCTGCTTCATCGTGCCAAGTTTACACACACACAACGAGCCAGATCCAGAAGAGGTTTCCCAGGGACAGATGCTTTCCCCAGATGCACAAAGTAAAGCCTTGAATCAACAAATCTCTACATAAAAGCAGAGCCCTCGTGAAGGCAAAAAGGTTCTGCCTTGGCCTCAAAGCAAACTAAGAGCTCGCAAGGTCAGAGGCACATCTGAGATCCGAGGACAACAAGTAAATATATCTAAGCACAAACAGGGAAGAAATCAGAAATAATAAATAATATGCAACAGCATATGGTTCAGAGAGAGTTTAAGTCAAACAGCAATAGCAAATGACCTTTAAAGACAAGGTTGTGTTTCCTTTTGTTCAGTAGAAGACTTATTTCTGTCACAGGAAGATTCTAGTAACTTTTCCAGGATCTCTTAGCTTTCCTATTTCTGCATTTCATCTGAACAGGCTTCAGGTTTTGTTTTGTGTTATTTGTGTCTCCCGTGACTAGCAGCAGTGAGTTATTGCTTCTAGAAGGAGACACACGGGGCACAAGCAGAGCTCGTGCTTTAACTTTCACAGAGCTAGGCGCAGCTGGCCTCGGATCAAGATGTTTCCCTTGACAAATGCAATACTTGTGCAAAGTTATCCATTATCAGCCACACATTCTGGTCAGAAATAACTGGCACAAGGAAGGTTCTTAGCAAAACCACAGCAAGAAAAGAACAAATCTCTGGCTAGCTCCTGTCCTGACATGAACTGCCAGAAATTCCTAACAACTTACTGGCTTAATTACAGCTAGTCTGGACTTCCTGGACTTCTTTTGATTGGGAACAGAATACAGTCCCTCCTTCATTAGCTTTATTTTGGGGAACAAATATTTACATTATTATCGTATTGATGGGTAGGCTAACCAAAAAAGGCAATTTTTTTTGCAAGAAGTACTTCTATAAAGCCACCTGGAAAGGAACAGATGTTGCTGTCACATGTCTTCTTATCTTGAGGAGAAAAAGGAGGGATTTTCTCATCTCACAAGAACCCAAGTGTTGGATGCAGGGATATCATGAGTTTTGAGGAGGGGAGCAAACTCCCCCAGTATGCTTCAGACATATACCCATTACAGGAGTGGCTGGGAACCGAAATTAACAAACAAAAAAAGAAACCTCCTTGCAAACAGACAGGCTTTAGGGACTTTGTCCAAATCATGTCAGAGTTGTAGCTTGGGAACGTTTTCTGCTGCAGATGCTCCTTCCAGCCCCGACATCCCCTTTGCCAGGCGTAGGATGCTGGGCATGCAGCGGTCACATCGAGCTCAGGCTACCTGGTACCCGCGGGGAGCAGAGCTGAGCCCCACAGCTGCTGCAGGCTCTGCTGCCCACGCGTCGTCGTTGCAGGGATTTGTTGCCTGCAAATGAGTCCCAAACCTTTAAACTGTCCAGGCTCATCCGTGTAGCAACTCTAATACTCTTTAAGCTCCCTCAAATTTCCCAACGCTTAAAGCTATTTCAACCTCTTTGTTATTTTACGTTAGGCACCCCATTAACTATTTCCCTACTTCAATGTAATCAGCATTTTGCATTATTTGGAGCTTAATTCTGGACAATGAGGCCACATGGCTTGTCTTTTCTACCAGCAGACCAGCCTAGAAAAGAGGATCCCCACCTTTGTCAAAGAGCCACCATCCTGCAGCGACATGCCTGTGCCTGGGGACTGCTCTGCCAGAATATGAGCCCATTCCTCTGCAGAGCAAATGTTTGCAAAGTTGGGGTACAAGACCACCTCACAACTTTCAACAACTTTCAACAACTTTTAAAGCTGCTTCATTCTCCTTCGGTCTTGCATTACCCCGTGTATACACACAGGGTGAATGACTATTTGTTTTTCCAAGTGTATGAAGCCAAAGCCTGTTAAAATTTTCTCTTTCAGCTTACATTCCCCACACACAAAGGATCTACCCCCTTCCCCTCTCAGTCAAAACAGAAGCAAAGCTCTCCTTTCACTTTTCCATCCCAACAGTATCATCCACAAGGTGCGTGAAGTGGTTAGGCACTTATATTTTAAGTAAATATATTTAGTAAATCAGAGCAAGTTTCATACTTCAGACATCCATAATTTTGCTTATAAAACTGACATGAAAAATTTCCATTCCGAGACTGCAAGGTTAAAATGATAAATGCATTCGTTACATACATAAGAGGGGAATCAGAGATTAGAGTAATCCTTTACTTGGATGGACTAATGAATATACATTAAAAGGGGCTTCTTGGGGATGTAAACAAGCAGCATCCACTCAAATGAAAAAGATGATAGCTGCAATCCATCTTGCAACCCATGCCCAGTATTGACAATACTGCTGAAATAAACCACAGCGGAAATTAGCCAATGAAAACCAACCTGAAGAGGATTGGATTCCCACAGACACATTCACTAACATGCAAATGCAATCTCTTGCTATGCAGAGAGACACTTCATGTGCATGCTCAAGACAAAGTCCTCATGAAAGTCTGTGGCCTTTGCCTTCAATGAAAAAGAGCGTCAGGAGGGATTTTCAGATGACAAGGCAGTGCAGCTCCCCCACGTTCTTGCTCTGCTTTTACACCTGTGGGTAGTTTTTTAGAGAGATATGCAGGAATAAGCCCAGATCTGTCAGAAACTAGAGTAACATAGAGACCAGCAGTATGGCAGACTGACACCACCTGGATACAATGAACTCTGCCTATGCAAAACATAAACACTCTCTATGGCAAAAAAAGAACTCTTCACTGCTCTCTGAAGGTACACCCCTGCTTTCTCAGGGTGACAGGATGTCTTCTCCAAGGCATCACAACATCGTTGGCTTGAACTTCACGTGTGACCAGTCACAAAACAAGCTCCCTCTGGGAGAGAGCCGCAGGCAGCTCTCTGTCTGGCCGGTTATCCCGCATCATGGAGTGCTCACTCCTGCCCTTCCAACAGCATCACATCTTCTCCAGACCCTTTTCACCTGTTTTTTGAATACCAGTCTGCTTGCCTGCTAACAGTTTGGGGATTATTTCACTCAATTCTGCAGCACCATGAAGCTTATCCTTTCCAGGCTCAATTCGGAAGCTTCCCAGCTAGCTAATTATCCCATCACTAGATCTCCCATACTTCAGGCATAGATTTCGTCATTTTTCTTAGTGTTATATGCATTAATCACGCACTTGCCAATAACCATTTCAGTGAAGACTGATACATGTGCTGTCCAATCAAGCTTGATAAATCACTTTCTAAAACCAGTCAGGGCTCCCATTTAGGGAGATGAAGCAAATGCCCAGAGCCTCCCAACTGAGAACCTACATCACTTCTACTGTGCTTCTGGTGAGCAGATGAAACCAGACTCATTTCAGGGCTGACATTTCAGTCTCGGCCCTTGCCCACATTGCACCCGTGCTCCTCCTGGAGCTGTCTGGCCCCAGGCAGAGGCAGGCCATCAACCACGGGCTCACTACGTGGACACTACCTATAGCCTGCCCATGGTTGCTGCTCACAGCATGAAAACACTCAGTCTTCAGCAACTGCAAACCATGCTCCGAGCCTGCTGAAAACTGGATTCGGCAAGCTAGGTCCTCCACTGACATAAACCATCACAGTCCTTTCTAAACTAAGGACAGTCCAGCAATTAGCACTAACTGAGGATCTCTAAATGACTTCAGCGGTCTGCTACAGACAGACTCCAGCAGAAAATCTGTCACAACATCCCTTTGGAATTGAATGCCAAGAGCCGGCTGAAGTCAGTGAAAGCGATTTCTGGCTTTCAGCACAGCCCAAGACAGCACACACTTCTTGTTCCCCACATCTCAACTTCTGAATTTTGCAGGAAGAAGCTCAAGAGACTTTTGTCTCCTTTTCGGTTACCTATATAGTGACACTCTCAAGTTTGCTGATGACACAAAACTGGGAGGAGTAGTTGACACACCAGAAGGTTGTGCTGCCATTCAGAGAGACCTAGACAGGCTAGAGGGCTGGGCAGGGAGAAATCTTACGAAGTTAAACAAAGGCAAGTGGTAGAGTTTTGCACTTGGGAAAGAATAACGCCATGTGCCAGTACAGGTGAGGACTGTGGATCTGTTGAAGCGTGTTCAGAGGAGGCCACAAGGATGATCCAGGGGCTGGAGCACCTCTGCTACGAGGACAGGCTGCAAGAGCTGAAACTGTTCAGTCTGGAAAAGAGAAGACTTTGGGGGGACATAATAGCTGCCTTCCAATACCTGAAGGGAACCTACAGGAAGGCTGGGGAGGGACTTTTTACAAGAGTGTCCACTGATAGGACAAGGGGAAATGGGTTTAAGTTGAAGGAGAATAGATTGAGATTGGACCTTAGGAAGAAATTCTTCAGTACGAGGGTGGCAAAATTTTGGAATAAATTGCCCAGAGATGTTGTGGCTGCCCCCTCCCTGGAGGTGTTCAAGGCCAAGTTGGACGGAGCCTTGAGTATCATGATCTAGTTGAGAGGCATCCCTGCCCATGACAGGGAGGTTGGACTAGATGATCTCTAAGGTCCCTTCCAGCCTAGGCCATTCTATGATTCTATGATCATGGCCCTCCAAGTGCCAGACTCCAATCAACACACAGAGACCCAGAGCACAGCCAAGGGAAGCCAACGTCATTCATGTCGAATACTTTCATCAACTTCTCCAATGACATAACTGGCCTGGCAGATGAGTAGAGATTACCTTGATATCAGTAAAGCTTTGACACTATCTCCCATAAAATCCTTACTGAGAACCTGGGTTGATGCAGGATGGACAAGTAGGCAGTAAGGTGAATAGAAAACTTTCTGAATAATGACGCTTTCCTGGAAATGGGTGACAATGTGGCTGGCCGCTGAAGGATCTGGGGCTCTTCAGCTTGGAGAAGAGGAGGCTGAGGGGTGACCTCATTAATGTTTATAAATATTTCAAGGGGGAGTGTCAGGAGGATGGAGCCAGGCTCTTTGCAGTGACGTCCAATGACAGGACAAGGGGCAATGGGTACAAGCTGGAACATAGGAGGTTCCACAAAAACATTAGAAAAAACTTTTTCCCTGTGAGGGTGACAGAGCCCTGGCACAGGCTGCCCAGGGAGGTTGTGGAGTCTCCTTCTTTGGAGACATTCAAAACCCGCCTGGACGCATTCCTGTGTGACCTACTGTAGGTGATCCTGCTCTGGCAGGGGGGCTGGACTAGATGATCTTTTGAGGCCCCTTCCAACACCTGACATTCTATGATTCTGTGATCTTGTCTAATTTTGTCCAGAAGAGCATCCTTGAAGGAGGAGCTCAGTGCCATTCAGAGGATTCAGCCAGAAACCAAGAGCTGTCAGGGTCCAGAACCTTGGAAGACCCATGCACAAGCTTTGCTCTGTGGCCAAGGACTATCCTCTGATGTGTAGCTGAGCTTTCCTCTGGAATTTCACTTACAGGTTTTAGTTTTGCCTTTCTGGTTTTGTCCTAGCTAGTTTCTACACCAAAAAAAACCCAAAATCCTCACTTCTGATTTTACCTCTGGTTAACTATATTTATTTCCCAGTGAACTACATGGAGCGGGCAGAGCACCACAAACCCCGCAGTCCTCCAGGAGAGGAGGCAAGTCATGCTGTGGGGAGCGCATTTGCCTCCCATGTGCTCGCTCTGTCTGTGCGCGTGCAAATCGCTCTCCTGAGCTGGCACTGAAATACAAACTGACACATGAGCTTCATTTATGTGCCTACAAGAAGGTCTTGCAGAGGCTACACACACATCTATGCATATTTATGTACAGACACGTACTCATCTATACGCACACATAGGCACACACAATAACACATGTATTGACTTGTCTGAAGTAGGAAGAGTCTCATGGTAAAGGGAAATCAGTTCATTTGATTTTATATTACATTTATCAGGAAAACATGAACAAGCACCATATGCAGATGAAGCCAAGTACAAGGGCAGGTTCCTCTGCAGTTACACATTGTGCTTTATGGTGACAGGCAGGCTTAGAGCCTAATCTCCAGTATAAAAATCATATCAATCAATGTCAGCACAATATTCATACATTAGAAGGACAACACTGGCTTTAAATAGGTACCAGCAGTTGCAGAAGACAAGGTGCTTCCCAAACTCCCATCTCCGAAGAGCCTTTTATCTCTCAGAAACTGAAAGCCCCTAAATATAGGACTACTATTAAAAATTCATGAGCTTCAGCAGCTATTTATCAAAGTCATGGAAATAGGATATTTCCATGATGGTGAATGGCTTGACATTCATTACTAATAAGCAAATGTGCACTTTATTACCATTTTCGAACAGAACATTGCTAGCAATACCCAAGGAACATCACATTATCACTAGGAGTCAGCATTAGGCTTTGCTACAATACACACGTTATTTCCACCACCTGGATGCCTCATGCTTATTGGTTCACAAACGGCGCTGCTGATGCCAGCTCTGTGGAGTGTGTCCATGGAAGGCTGCTCAGAAGGTGGAGATGGGGTGGTGCTTTGGTGCTTCTCTCAGCCATGGACCACACTTACAACCCACCTTCCTCTGGCTCACTGAACGCTCTTCGCCAGAGCAAAGCCCTGTCGTGGAATGGTGAGAGCTGCTGCCGAGTCCTGGTTTCTCAGGGGCAGAAGCCACCACAAACACAAAGCACCACCCTGCTGACCTTAGCACAGTGACAAACCAGCAGGCAACAATTGCATCATGATGCCGCTACCTTCATTATCACGGGCAGCTCCTTATCCCCACCACTGGCTGTCTCCTACTGCAATGACTTGACCCTGAAGGTTTAATATCAGAATACAGACTCGCTTTCATATAGAAGAGATGAAAGAACTGTTCCCTCTCTGCGACAGCTGAATTTTTTTACATCATTTATATACACAAACTATTATAAACCTTCTCTGTCGAAATGGCAGAAGCGTTTGCTGCTCTCTGATGGGATGGAAGAAAGGAGAAGAAAAAACACCTCCTTCACACCTCAAGAGTGTGAGAAAGAGAAGAGAAAGCTAGACACAAAAACTGAGTGCTTTGATTTCAGTGGATCCCCGAGAAGTTGTTCTTCCCAAAGGGGTTCTTGAGGCGACCTGACCAACAGCTGTCATCCTGCAAGCGCATACCTGTCATTAAGCCTTTTGGACAAAAGTCAGGAAGTTTGCCTAAAATGATGCAGGATTGCATCCCCTGGGGCCAGTGTGGCCTCAAAGTTGTGGAAATCTGTGGAAAACTCGCAATTACCCTATTGTATCGAAAGAAGAAACCATAAGAGGAAGAATGGTGGCACCAGCTGCTACACTAAAGCCACTGTCCTGAGGAGGCATTACTATATCAAGACTTGAAGGACCTGGAAAATAACTGCATTATAGGATTGCTATTGATCTGGGAGAAGCCGCAGAAATACATAGGAAACACAGCGGCAGCTCAGAAACTGTATTTGGTGACTTTATGCAGCTCAGTGAGACCACAAAATCCCACAAGCTCCTCAGGAGATGGTCCCTTCCAAACCCTGCTTGAGTTGGGTCACCCAGAGCAGGCTGCCCAGGGCTAGCTGGCATCAGGTTGTGGATATCTCCAAGGATGGAGACAGCACAACCTCCCTGAAAAACACCAACAGCAGTACTTTGTCAAAGATTTTGCTATTACCACAGAGGAATAGTCTTCAGCCTTCTACAGTCCATCCTAGCAAATAGGGAAAGCCAAACAAGACTTCTTGCTTGTTTCCAACTTTGAAAAAGAAAATGAGAAAAAAAAAATCTTTTCTTCTTCATAAATAAATTGGTCCCCCAAGAACATTTTCCTCTTTCTTTAATTTTTACATCCATTGCAGCTCACACTTCTAATATCATTCCAAAACAACGTCGTAACAACATTACTAAGAAGCTTTACGTTCCAGCAGCCATGACTGTCATTTGAGAGGCATTATTAAAAATGTTTTATCCTTTTCTCTTCTATGTATTTTTGAAGCATCCACAGCAAAGCTTTTGAGGATGGGGACAGCAAAGGCATACACTTTATTGACAGAAACATTTTGGTTTTGGTATTATTCCCTCCAGACACCTACTTCCTTCCAAACAAGACAGAGCTGCAAGGCAGAATCTCCACAGGTACAGGTGAATTCCTGGGCACAGACATCAGGAGCGACTGGTGCAGCACACAGCACAGACCGGGCTTTGCTGCCACTGCTTTTTTGTACCCACATGCAAAGAAATTCAGGAGGGAAAGGGGACAAGTTGAAAGAAATAATGGTGCAGTGAACACGCGTCACTTATGAGTGCCACTCAACAGGTCAGTTGGGCTGCAAAGTTCTCTGAAGCATACACGTGTAATTATCTGAGCTTGGAAAAAGCTCTGTGCGCATCAACACACATTGAAATCCAGCAACATGCTGGGGCACACGTATAATTACCTTCAAGGAAAGAAATACCTGGAACTACTCACAGGCTTAAGGAGTAAGCACATAATGAAAGGTGTTTCTAAACCAGAGCTTTGGAGGATGCAGTGAGTTCTCTCCCAGGCTTCCACAAGGAGTAGGTTGCAAACAGGCACTGACAGCAGCTCCTGGAAACATGAAGGAAGGGAGATGCTTTGCACAGACGCAGGGCTGAGGAAGGCAGCCAGTTCCGACAGATCGCTGGCTACACCTCACCTAACATTCAACATCAGCCCTCCCTACTGCAAACCAAATTGGCTTTTTTTTGCCCCACTGGTGCAGAGAATAAATGATGGGCATCCGAACCTTTTTATACAGGGAATTTTGCATAAAAACAGTTGTATAAAACCTGCATAAAAACAGTCCACATCTGTTGTTTTTATTATGCTCTAAGAGCTTACAAACTGATTGTTTAATGATTTGTTCTAACATCTCCTCACTGATCTGAGTTAGGCTGTCTGGCTGCCTAAATCCCTTGACCCTCATTTTCCTCATCATGTTGGCCCTCCTCCAGTTCCAAAAAATGGCCTGCCCTCCACAAATCCTCAGCAATAACTGCCGACATGTTTCAAGATGACACCGACTAGTTCATTACATATTTCAAAGTGAATCTTATTGTGTCTGTTGGACAGAATACATCCAGTTTACCCAAACTGTCTTCAGCAAAGATGCTACCAGTGAGCTATATTACTCTTCTCCTAAAAGTTTCCTCCCGGTACGTCCCACTGGAAGCCCTCCATCCCAAGCTGGCATGCTCCCAATCTCCTAGCAGTCTCCTCTGAACTAACACCCCCAAAAACTTGAGGCCAAAGATCTCCTTGGCTGCCTCAATGATGGATCTTCCCAGCAGGGTGGTGAGAGTCACTCAACACTGGTCACTTGGGCAGCTGTGGCACTGCTAGGCAAGAGAGTTCCACTGGTGGCTCTCCAGCAGTTCCCCAGCACGGCCCAGGCTACAGCTTGCGCGATGAGGCTTTGCCCAAGATTGGTGACATTTCAGGGAGCTGATGCCAGGCTCCAGGCCCACAGGGAGCTCCAGCCACCCACCAACATGCCCACCCAGGCAGGGTTATCCTCCTCAGCCTGTTCTCCTGGCTGAACGTCAGTCCCAGCACCAGAAATCCTGGGAGATGACATGCGCCGTCAGGGTGCTCCACACGCCAAGAGGGCTTTCGTGCCCCAGAGGGACAGCGGTGCACGCATGATTTGCTTCTTCCTTCTTTAGAGGAAATAAAGAAGGAAAGGAGAAAAGCAGAAACTATATGGGCAGCTGTAGTTACATGGAAATCCCCACATGGGCAGGACTATTTGACATGTGGCTAGAGAAAGGACCATTTGTTTTACAAAGACACTAGGCTCTTTTTTCCTTTTTTTTTTTTTTATCCCAATTATATTCTTTTCCTCTCCCTCCTCTCTAAACAGAAGCACTGCCGTGGTAATATCAAGAGTCTTAAAATAAGATTATCTTTTTAAATGAGAGAGTCTTTAAAGTGGGATTATACCTTACAACATTCAACTGCATTTTCAATCAATTTCAGAGGATATGCTTACAACTTCATTACTCTAGAGGGAAGAGGCTACGTTTATGGAGCAGCAAATGAGAAGCATTTAAACAAAGGCAGACAAGTCTGAAGAAAGCCTCCTATTCCGTCTTCTTCTTCCCTGAGCACACCCAGGAGGGCACTCTGGTGTTCTTCCAGAGCTTTGTCCACCGCCAGCTTTAATGACACCAGCCCTTCAACAATTATCCCTGGCCTTTTCCCAGAAGAGAAGGAGGAGTTGTACAGGGTGAGATGGAGCTGCTCAGATGTGCCAGAAGAAGACAATGATGGGTGGTCTTCCTTGAGAGGTGGCTGAGGGAGGAAAAGCCAGCTGGCAGGACGGACCTCGGCACAGTGCAGCGATCTATGCAGGCCTTTTAAACTACTTGTCCTCTTGCAACCCCTCCAGCTCTGTTTCTACAGCAAAATCCCATGTCATCATGGGATTGTCATCCTTGTCAGGGTGGTGCTTACTTACGAACTGCAGCTGGAGACAGAACAGCAGCATCACAGAGACAATTTCTATCAAAGCCTTATGTAATAGGTTCTGCTTTTACGTCAAACATCACATGCCTCATCACCCTGTCTAGCCCCCTTCTGCTGTCTGTCCTGACTTCCAAAAGAGAAAACCAAAGAAGCAGCAATTCCCACTCTCGCAGAAAGTTTTTTTGTTTGAAGGGCTGCATCCCTGAAGAAATAAGATACGAAACACAAATTTTGTATGGACCCTGCCTGCTGTTTGGAAGGGATGGAGCTGGTGAAGGGATGGGTGAACTGACAAGAGTCCTTCCTTAGGCACTGCTTTTCATTAAGCAAATGCCATGCACGCTATAATAAGAAGTGGACTAAGGCACTAATACAGGGAAAATCCAGTTGCGTGGCATGTAGCTTTCAGTTTTAACGGCTATAAGGAGATAAAACACCTTTAAATCAAAGCCAAGAAGGATGCTAAGCGTCTCCCTCCATTCTGTGAGGCAAGACAAAGCCCTGCGTGTCTAAGGATGCCGAGCTAGAGGCCTCGAGACGTGCCGGCTTGCAAAGGCAGAGGGAGGAGGAATGACTAAGGCCGTCCAGCGAGGGAGGACAGAGGCAGACAGGTCTTGGGACTCGAGTGGGCATTTAAGGGCAACACACCGTGAACAGCTGCAACAAACGAGCCAGGCTTTGAAGGTGATTCAGCATCTGAGGAGGAACCTTTCCTCAGCCCCGATACAACATGGGCGCCGCAGAGGTGACAGCACGGTGGGCCAGTCTCCTCTCCTGACCTATACATTTCCATGTCACGCTGGGGAGCAAACTCGGGCACCTCCAAAACACTTTGGGGAGGTTTAGCTAAAAGAGCAGTGGATTTTAGTGGCAATCGCAGATAAATACCACGTACCCCTTGGTGGCATAACCTTTGCGTAACTGTTAAAGCTTTTCCACAGCGAATAATCTGCAAACAGCATTACAAGGGCCCTCCCACCCTCTCCTGCACAATGAGCATTCCCATCTCATGGGTGCAACCGCTAAGAAGCACCGTGCACCTCAAAGCAGTCTCGGACAGCACATTTCCAGGCGTAGTTTTAGCAATGTAGAAGCCCAAGCACCGCGTCTATTTTTGCAGGGCTGCCAACCAAAACCAAGCCAGGGAGCCTGCAGGGATCGTTAGCCTGTCTCCCAACGTGTGCCTTGTGCTTGTCACCAGTGACTGTCCTAACTCAGGAAACTTAGAGGACAACTTAGATGCCTGCAAGCAGTGATTGGAAGTTGTGCCGGCAGCAGAAACTCTGGGTGTTCGTAAAAGACCAAGGGCATAACGCAACACAAAGCACTGCCCAGCTTCACGGCGCAAGTCTGCTGAGCGCTCAGCTGTCGCTGAGATCTCTAGAAAATGGGCACGAAACAGTGAAGAACACTGTAGCATAAATGGTCTTGGAAAACGAGATTGCTTACGGCCAGGCCAGGCACTCCTGTACATGCTAACAACCCGCTTTATGGCAAGATCCTACCAGATGTCTGGATGGCTTCAAAGGAAAAGCGTTACTGAAAGGCAAGAGAGTTTCTCGGGAGCCTGGCACAGGTTCATCTCGAAGCCACATGTGGCTGGGAGCCAGCCTCTGCTCTTTCCTTGGCCAGGCAATCCCAGAGATGATGCCTGCAGAGGCCTGCAGAGACCAGGCCAGACAGGGCGGGCACTACGGGGCTGCCGATGGGTAGGAGAGGTGGTAAGCTCCTGGAGCACCTCGGCTCTCGCTAGAGGCCACAGTGAGACTGGAAAGGACTCCAGCAGCGCGCTTTTGAACACCTACAGCACGCATGCCCGCACAGACACTAGCAGTGCTGCCATAGCCTCCTTAGTCACTAGTGGCTCAGATGACTCTTTGTAGCAGCAAGCTCTGTAATCATACCACTAGCTTCGCATCCAAGGTTCTGCCTTGAACCTTACACCCCTCCCGCCCCTGCCAATAAAAGCGGAGGACACAAACAAGTACAGCTCTGTTAACAGAGATGAGAATGAAGGAGAAACCAAACAGGTCCCAATTCAGATTTTGTTGGTGAAGGAAGGAAAAAATTACCTACAACATTTTATATACAGGGCTGCTATGGCAATCTCTGGGGCTACAATGGATTTCCTAAAGGACAGTGTGGTAGCAAGAGAGTTAGCTGTCGCAGCAGTGAGACGCGGGGACGGTTAAGGGGAAAAGAGAAGACGACATCGCATTGCTTGGCAGAGTCTCCTGCCGTGTCTCAGAAACTCAGTCAGAATTTTGAGAGGCTTAAAAAGCCAGGGCGCTAACAAACATTATATGCCTAATCAGCCGCTCAGCTCGCAGGGAAGCAGAGTGGATGCAAACAGGAGGAAGAGGCAGCGAATCGTGAGCTGCGAGGCAGTTCTTCCCTTCTGTAAGCAGACTGAGGTGCCAGTGCACTAATCAGGCCTGGGTGACATTAGTGCATGCATTAGCATCTTCCAGTGCCCCCCTCACAAGCTCTGAGCCATTTCCAATCCTGTCGGATCCCTCCTCGGTTGATCCCTTTCATTTACAGCTGAAGTCACAAAACCCGGATGCACAGGACATTCGAAATGCAACCAATTTCCTTCCCCTGGTTATCATTTCCCATCAGTCAGAAGGAAAAAAAAATTATTACAGTGTAAGGGGGCTGAAAACAGCTTGTTGAGAAAGGGTCTAGTGAACTAACACCCATTGCTCTACACAGCCCAACAGCACAGCTTGCTCCTGTGTTTCAACAGGCAGCTCGTGGCACCTGTGGAGGAGGGGCTCTGCTTAAGTACAACCTACAGGTCTCCCCTACACCATAACCCCGCTGCCTCTCATGCATCACAACACAGGTAGGAAATAAAATTCACGGAAAAGAATCTCTGCAGACCTCTTCCCAGATCAACCCACCCCGCTGACCCCTGCCAGGTACCCACCAGCCCCTCACCCTGCCTGGGAGCAGCTGGAGCAGCCCCCAACTCCCAAATGTCCTACTCAGGGCCACTTTAAGAAACTTCATGCAGTGAAAAACTCTCGTCACCCCCACTAAAATAAAAACTGTGTTTGCAATGAAAGGCTTTGAATAAAATTGGCATCTCTGCGTCTCATGCTGCCAGCAGCCACGCTGCTTCAAGGAGACGTGTTTTATGGCAAACACAATATGGAGACCTCAGCGAGGAGACCGTGAATTGGATCCATGCTGCTATAATCCAAGATGAATGGAGAACCACTTACAAGGAGGACTGCTAAAGAAATAATCATCGAAATGAACTGGGGACAAAATCTGCGGGAAAGCTTTTCTCTAGTGACGCAAGACTACATTTTTCAACACACATGGAGGCTCTCGCACCTCTATATCTATATATACCTCTATATCTTCAGTAATGGCTTTTGGAGAAAAAACGCAAACACCACAAAATCAGGAATATAGCCTTCAGAGCAGCAACACCCTTACCAGGGCACAAATATCAACAACAAGGCTGTTGAAACAAACAGCCTAATGACAACGAAAATACAGTCTAACAAAACGAAAATAAAGTCAGGTCCTTCAAACAGACACAGGACACAGCCCCCTGCAACTTCTTCAGGATGACACAATCTGAAATCAGATGCATGCCCAATCAACACCTAATAATCACCCAAAGTCAAAGTGTTTTTTTATGGACTAGCTGAAAAGTAAAATATCTCACAGATATTGTCAGTCACCTAATACTAGAGATTTACAGTATTTCTGCTACGGACCCTGCTAGAAGAATCAGCAATATTTCTAAGTCAAGTCTCAACAAATCAAAATATCACCAAAGAGCAGCTGAATATTAATAAGACCCAAAGTCACAGTTCTCCACGCTGGAAAATCCTCCTGGCTGTTTCGTGGAACAAGATAAACATGGTCAGATACAACATCTGTTTTATTTATCCGCATTTTTAGTTATTAGCAGTAAACGGGAGAGGAAAGCAGTCCTGGGCAGAGGAGCCCACTGTCCTGCCCGGCTGCACATTTTGGCTCCAGTCAACCCAACATGCTGT
Organism: Apaloderma vittatum; assembly: GCF_000703405.1. NCBI lineage: Eukaryota > Metazoa > Chordata > Aves > Trogoniformes > Trogonidae > Apaloderma > Apaloderma vittatum. Next base: position 55,583 of record NW_009704109.1, read on the forward strand.
CATCCTGTAGTGACACCAAAACCATGAGGCTGAAAGCTTCCATGCCACCCCCACAGAACTGGACGGGGTGGGAGGGTTGTGATAGCACGGATCTGCCTTGGTCGGACGCCACACGCCTGCAGGCGGGCAGGGGATGGCAGGTGACTCTCCAGATAACTTCACCTTTTTCTTCTAAACCAATGGCCATCAGTAGCCACACGTCTCCGGGATCCTGTCCCCGCGGGGAGGGCACAGCACTCAGGGTGAGGCTTGTCTTTCAGACCCATGGACTGAAACACCTCCTTGTCTTTCCACCAGGCTCAGCATCGTACCAGAAACCAACTTCCCCCTTTCCAAACCCCAATAAAAACCCTCAAAACCTAATCTTACAAGACTCAAACCACACTGCTTTTACAGGAAAGTAAATGATTTTGTTAAACGCCTCTCTCCCCACTCTGAAAGCTTTGGCGTTTGTTCAGCGCTCTGCCTTTCAAATTTTCCCTCTCGCAACTCGGCTTGGCCAGGGCTGTCCAAAGCCCAGGGAAGCCTTTCTGCTGGCCGCCGTGGGGTTTGAAACAGACCTTGCACAAGATGGGGTGTCTGCGCTGCCCTCGCTCAGAGCTAGGGCAGCCACAGCAATGGGGATGATGTCAGATGTGGTAAAACAAGGCTAGTCTCCAGGGCGACTGCATGAGCGAGGAACATCACCCTCTCTGCACCCCTTTGAGATGAGCTGGGATAAGGCATCCAAGTCACACGGTTAAAGGAGGGAGGGTACAGCCCCAACTCCAGTTCTCAGTTACTTTGATGGAAACCTGGGACCATCACCTTGGCTTGCGGTCAATACCGTAATTTAGTGTCGAGACTGTGAGCAGGATTTGGCCCTCTAGCTAACTACTGAAAGTCATCTCAATTTTTATGCTTTGACTGGACTGAAAAAAGTTCCCTGGTATATTTTTAGTCAAACCAAAGCAAGAATATATGCTGGTGCAAGGATTTAATCCAGCTGGTGCTCTCACTCGTGCTGGAGGGAAGGTGAGCTGCAGCACTATCATGGATGCCAAATAGAAAACGTACAGAATTAAAGGCCAGCCCACTCAAGACATCAAGAACACGTGTTTCAAAGTATTACTGACTTCACAAACTGTCTTTAAGTCAAGTCTCCTCACAAGCTTCACAGAGGAAAGCTCCTCCTCTTTAAGGATGCTCCAGAGCTACACCACAGTAACTGTTGTACCACGGCTGCTCTAACCACACCTTAACCCACTTCTCCTTCAGAGATAATGCTACTATCAAACATGATACAAAACATGGGCTCTCCTTTCAAAATGTCCATCCCTCTGCTTTCAGCTGCCACCAGGCAATTCCCCCACTGCCTGTGCAAGGTAGTATGCTTTCTCTTTTCCCCTTCCGTACCAGATTTTTTTTTCTCCTGACATCCTGTGAGGGTTTCTCTAGGCCAACCTGTAGCTAGGCACAGCTAACCTTCCTTCCAAAGCGCATTACAACACCATGTCACAGGCCATGAAAATGCCATCTCCCCGTGGCAAGGCTGGATGGGTCAGTAAGGCAGAATACTCCTGCAACAGCCACAGGGAATCATAGAATCACAGAATGTTGGGGTTTGGAAGGGACCTCAAAAGATCACCCACTCCAACCCTCTGTTAGAGCAGGGTCACCCACGGCAGCCACACAGGAATGTGTCCAAGCAGGTTTTGAAAGTCTCCAGAGAAGGAGACTCCACACCCTCTCTGGGCAGTCTGTGCCAGGGCTCTGGCACCCTCACAGGGAGGAAGTTTCTCCTCATGTTGAGGTGGAACTTCCTATGTTCTAACTTAAACCCATTATTTCTTGTTCTATTGCTGGGCTCCACTGAGAAGAGATTGTCTCCTTTCTCTCGACAGCCACCCCTCAGATATTTCTATATGTTAATAAGGTCCCCTCTCAGCCGCCTCCTTTCAAGGCTGAACAGCCCCAGTTCTCTCAGTGTCTCTTCGCAGCAGAGATGTTCAAAGTCCCTTGATCACCCTCGTAGCTCTCCGTTGGACTCTCTCCAGTAGGTCCCTGTCTCTCTTGAACTGGGGAGCCCAAAACTGGACACAGTATTCCAGGTGTGGTCTCACCAGGGCAGAGCAGAGGGGGAGGAGAACCTCCCTGGACGTGCTGGACCCACTTAATGCCCCCTAGGATCCCATCGGCCCTCTTGGCCCCAAGGGCATGTTGCTGTCCCATGGACAACTCACTGTTCACTGGGACTCTGAGGTCTTTCTCCACGGGGCTGCTTTACAGCATGATGTCCCCTAATCTGTGCTGGTGCCTGGGGTTATTCCTCCCCAGATGCAGGACTCTACACTTGTCCCTGTTGAACTTCACGAGGTTCCCCTTTGTCAGATCTTGCTGGATGGCAGCACAGCCTTCCTGGGTGTCAGCCACCCCTCCCATTAATCTGTAGAGCAGAAGGTCCTAGCAAGATGCATGAGGAAAGTATCACTATCTCCACGTAATGCATTTCCTGTTAGTTTCCTGAAAAGTTTCCCGACGCGTGACTGGGGCAGCCCAGCCCAGCAGTGGCTTTCCTTGTGCTGGACGAGAGGCTCTGGCACCCCGTCGCAGCCAGCTCTCCTTCCACCCCAGAGCTGCAGCAGCCAAGTTTTCCTTTTTGAACTGTTTGATATATGCAGTTGGAGCTCTCCAATACGTGGATAGGATCCCCAGGGAGGGCTTGTGGTTGTTTGGGAACACTTTCTAAGGTGTTTTTGAAATCTCTTTTAACTCAGATTTTTCCCTCTTCCCCATCTTCTCTCTTGTTGCTGCCAAGCTGAAACATAATGAGTTCATTTAAACTGGGACTGGAAACACTTTCAAGGGGTCCATGAAGTTTTAGCCGTTCAGGGACTTTGGTGAGCAGATCTGGCTGAAACACCTCTAACAGTAGATCTGCTCACAACAGGAGAAAAAAACAACCAAACTCCCTAGCATCAAAATTTGCATTTAAGCAGTATTTCAGTGTTTGTCAGGCTGCCTAATGAGGCATTCACTGAATTCCCTGACACCAGGCCATGCGGGGGATTCTCCGAATTCTTTGCTAAGGTCCTGTCACTCAAAGCAAAAACATGACAGCTCCTACAACCTAGAAAAAGCTCCTAAAACTCAGAAAAACACCAGTGCTATAAAAGCACCCACAAATCACAACTCTGTTTCTGGTAAGTTCCTGCCCACTGTGCAATTTACAGTTTTGTATCCTCGTGTCATGCTCATCTGCCATGGGAGAGCACAAGTCAGTGACATCAACCTGCCTTTTCCATTCAACTTCCAGACACTACAGGTATTTGCTAAGAACCCATGATTCCCTCAGAGCTAGCCACGTGTGCTCACCTGAGGCTTTGCAATTCAAAAGCTAGACCTCCCCGAGTCCAGGACAGGCCATGATGCTCCACAGGGACAGAAAAACTGCACAGTCAACATAAGCATTTCTCAGGAAAGAAACAAGATCATAGAATCATAGAATGGCCTAAGCTGGAAGGGATTTTAGTGATCATTTTAATCCAGCCTGCCTGCCGCCAGGGACACCACCTCTCAACTAGATCAGGCAACACATGGGGACCGAACAGGAATAGAATCCGTGACTTTAGCGTTGTTAGCGCTACGCTCTACTGACTGAGCTAACCAGCCTCCTAAGATGATTCACCCAAGATCTGGACCATGCTGCACTGGGCCCTGCACAGACAATAAAGACCAACTTGTATTTTCTTAGTGAACAAAACAGTTGTGCACAAGAGTTTCCCAGTTTTAACCAGCTGGTCGGCAGCAGCTGATAGCCCCAAAATTCATGCTCTGCTCACCTATTTCAGCTAGTCCTGTAGTTTATGTGCCCTACGTGACATGCAAAGTCATCTGAGCAGGAGCCATTCAACTTCTCATAGATTGTTAACGCTGATTATGTTGTTGTTTAACTTCAGTGGACTGAGGAAAACAAAAAAGTTTAAATTCATTTAAAAATCAGATCAGACTAATTCATGGAAGACAGGTCCTGTCAGTGCCTATTAAACACCACAATCCACACGCAACCACTGAAGAGCTATTGGTTGTCCTGGAGCTGGGACAGCAGGTCAAATAAATCTTTGGTCTGGCCTGCTGTGGAAGCTTTTTATGCCTCCTAAATATACTAATTAAGAATATGGCACAGACTTCATAGTAAAATTTTTGCTGTGGCTCATGCCTTAATCCTGAAGCAAAAGCCAGGCATCTGTGTTCCCAAGTCAGTGGAACAGCGCTGGAGAAGACCCCACAGCGAGGAGGAGGAGCTGGAGGAGACCTACAGTTTTACAGCCCACGATGCTCACCTGCAGCACTCGCCCTGAGGGACAGGAACCAAAAATAGCTGGATTCTGCACACAGCCCCTCGTAAGCTGGCACCACGGGATGGCAAAGGTCAAGTGTGCTTTGCTTTGGCACTACTCACTGCTTGACCACGCCTGCCCCTTTCCAGAGACGGCAGCCAGGCCAAAGATCCGATTTCCAACACCAGCCACAAAGTTCATGTTTCACCTCCATCCTTGGCAATTGTTTTGGGTTTGTATTGTTTACCCTCAAATTTATTCCGAAAACAATACAACGTGCTCAGCAGAGATATGTCTGAGAACGCAGAGCATGAAACAGTATCAGCAGGCAGGTCACTGCAAGTTTAGTGGCCAAATGCCAATCAGATAATGATTTGCAAGCTGTTACTCAACATGTGGGTGAGCACATGGGACCTGAACTGAGAGCAAATGAAATATTTTTTCTTAGAGATTAAGCACAAGCAGCATATGAAGTGACCAACCTACAGAGCGATGGGGGTTTACTGGAAGCTGCACTCATGTTTGCTGCCTTATGGTAACTTCAGCAGAGAAATGTGTTCCCACGCTGAGCACCAAGACCCCAGTGTTCTCCCACTGCTCTGGGAAAGCCACACAGCTCTGATACAAACATGGCAGAAAATCTGTACAGACCTCGTGACCCCTCTGCTCTCAGGACAAGGATGCTTTCAGCCATGCATCCATGCAGGCTGCTACACACCGGGGTTCTAGTCTCTCGTACCTATACAAATGTCATTCTTTCATGCTATCTGAGGCAGGTCCTGCAGAGCCCTCCTGTACATCACTGGATTTGAGCTGGGACCTCACTGATCCTACTCCGGGACTGGTCTGGTTTTCTCTCATGACTCTTTCATGGAAGGTCTTCCAGAACACCCATCTCATGGCTAGAAACTTCTGGTTTCCAGCCTGTATTTATTCATTGCTAATTTATATCCACCAGTTGCTCTGCCAATCCTGTCCACCCCCGAGCATTTAAATAGCACTTACTCTACCAGGCTGAACTAAACAAGGCCAAGGTGTTGTTTTCTTGTTTTGAGCTTTCACAGTCCCCTGACAAATCCAGTATATTCCCATTTACCTGCTCCAGTCTGAATTAGTATTTTGTAATGCGATGACACCATTGCAGAGAGCAGTCTTAACAAGGTCTCACTGGAGCTGTGGGCTGGAGCATGAACACTTTCTGATCTCTGCTGGAAATGCTTCACGCGACGCAGCTCAGGAACTCGCTTACCTCTGTGCAGAAGCTTTGAGTCTCATCCCAGAGCCTCAGGCTCTGCACGAAGGCGCTGCACAGTGACTTTGCTCTCCGTTCAGTGGAAAGAGAGCAGGCGAGCCGAGTTGCTCTCCAGAACCTCCCAAAGCCTGGTGACACTGGCCCAAACCCCAACACTATGGACTGGGCATTTATTCCTCTTCGCTATCCAGTGTGTTCAGCTTACACATAAATCCAAGACTGATGTCTGCGTGCCAGAAGAACTAGCTCAGACTATGTCTCAAAGTTGAGCTGTCTTATCTCTGCTTCATCACTGACAGAATCATGAGGATTGGGAAATCACCAGAGACCTGGCAATATTATTGAGGATGTCCAGGCCATAATAAAATCTGTCTGGCTCTTGCCCAAGTTACTCCTTATGTTCCCGTCAGGAGTGAAAAAGTGTTGCTGATGGCAGTAAAGGCAAGCACACAGACTACACGAACAACACAGGAGATCAGATAAAAGCTGTAAGTGAACCACGCTGCAGCACAGGTTTCTGGCATTGCCCACCACCGAGGTTCAGGGCATTTTGAGGGAAGCACCATACAACGCTTCAGCACGAGCCCACGTTGTCCCAGCAGGACGAGAAGGTATTCACCACCAGGCTCTTGCTCCATACTTAGGGTCTGCTAACGCGGCTCCTGTTCATTTTCTATTCCAGCTTCTTTGCAAGAGAAAAAAAAAAAACCTATTTCTCACCTAAATCCCCCATCCCCAAAACCAAACAACAAGCCCAGTTGTGTTGATGGGTAAAGGCTGGAGAGGATGGGAACAGAGTGACCAATGTCCTCTGGTTGTACCAGGGTCTGCAGCATTACAAAGCAGAGGACATGCAAGATGGCGGGACGTGACGCGGGACACAACTTTCTAAAAAGGGGTGTTGGAGGGAGTTATGGGAATTTCTTGTTTAGCAAATCAAAATTTTGTATGTGAACTCCAATTATATTAGTTAAGTAAAAATGTTTTTTCTTTCTAAAATATTTTTTCCTTATAATAACAGTTGTCTTTCATATACAATTACAGGTAAAAGACAAAGAGATTAGGAGATTAACTTTCCATAGGCAGTAAAATGCCATCTGCTTTATGAATCATTCTAGGTACAATACTCTTCTTCCAGATGATACATTTTATGACGTACACAAATAAATATGCTTTGCCACAAACAAACAAGCAACAAAATAATGCTTAAAAGCCGCTTCCCCTGAGGTAACACTCCATAAACCTCCAAAGCTGCAATGCTACCCTTCATTCCTCTTTGACAAAGCAGAAATGGTTTTGCATTACCCCAACCATTCTGGTAACAACGCTCTTTAAACCAAGCTGTTTGACACCTCCTCCAAAAGCTAACACTATAATAAATCATAATTAGAGCATCATCAAACACAGCAGTGCAGAAAATGGAGGGACCAGGCTTGACAGCGGCCTCTCTGAGCAGGTTTTCACAGGCCTGCAGTGACACAAGACAGATGGGATGGAGCCACCATGGCAGAGACCATGGCTGGAAGTGAGGGGAACACCTGGCCAAGATGATCACAGCTGGGAGGAAGAAACCTGCAGCAAAGCCAGAGGGCTCCAAGAAAGTATCTGAAAGACGACGCAGTCTGGGGTGCAGAGCCGTGACACTCAGGATCTGCATCTGAAGACCGCTCAGCAAGTTCTCACCAAAGATTTTGAAATGGTAGGGAGAAGGAGGAGGAGGAGCACAAAGCATGACATGCTGATACAACAGCCTTGCACCCTGAGCCAAGCGAGCAGCTCCTTATGGTCTTGGTGTCACATAACTGGTGTCGCACCTGCTGCAGAGATGGCAAGATGTGGGTGATCTCAGCAAATACTTTCCACTGAGAACAAAGACAAGAGTGAAATGAGGACTAGGGTTTGGGCGGAGAGCAACCAGGCACGCTTCTCCCTGGGCATCGTCACACAACTGGCCTGGTTACCATCTGTATTGTTCCAGAGTGCAGGTGCAAAAGCACAAGCAAACACATAGCCCACAGACCACGAGAAAAACTGACATGGGCTGTTTGCTTTCTGCTGGTAACGGCCACGTCTCCTCTGAGGAGCTGGGCAGCTGTCAAACACCAGCAGAGACAAGTGACAAACTGCTTGGGCGCAGCGTCAAGAGCAGCATAAATTGGCAGAGAGCTCCTGAATACCTCTTTCCAGTGTAAAGGATTTGATGTAACTGGTTTGCACTGGATTTCAGTTTTTCCCCTCATTTTCATGCTGCACCTCCCTGAAGTCAGATTGCAAGATAAGTCGTTCCTTTCAGGCCCAGGTAATCTTTTGTTCCAGACAAACCTAGAACTAACTTGCTATTCATTGCTGTAAATCATTAACATCAAGAATGCTGAATCATGAACCCCAAGTTTGGAGCACTCACTACGTTTAAAAACAAATCCAGCATCAGTCAGCTTTCTCCACATTACCACATTACCTGTAGGGTTTATCGCCTCACTAGATGTTACTACATTATTTCAAAATTTCCCACAACATGTTTTCAGTCCTGAATGTCTCAAAAAAATTAAAGTTGCATTTAACACAAAAAACACAGCACATTTTCTGTAAGTACAACATATACGAAAAATTATTTGGCAGAACAGCAAATACAAACAACTACTAAGAAAGCGATAGCTCAGTCAGTTGAGCGTGGCGCTAACAACGCCAAGGTCGTGGGTTCAATTCCTGTTCGGTCCCCATGTGTTGCCTGATCTAGTTGAGAGGTGGCATCCCTGGCAACAGGGAGGCTGGATTAAAATGATCTTTAAGGTCCCTTCCAGCCTAGGCCATTCTATGATTACAGAAAGCTAGAAATAAGATTCCTTTTTATTTCCAAGAAAAAAAAAAGGGAGGAAAGGGAAAAGGGAGGAAAGGGAAAAGGGAGGAAAGGGAAAAGGGAGGAAAGGGAAAAGGGAGGAAAGGGAAAAGGGAGGAAAGGGAAAAGGGAGGAAAGGGAAAAGGGAGGAAAGGGAAAAGGGAGGAAAGGGAAAAGGGAGGAAAGGGAAAAGGGAGGAAAGGGAAAAGGGAGGAAAGGGAAAAGGGAGGAAAGGGAAAAGGGAGGAAAGGGAAAAGGGAGGAAAGGGAAAAGGGAGGAAAGGGAAAAGGGAGGAAAGGGAAAAGGGAGGAAAGGGAAAAGGGAGGAAAGGGAAAAGGGAGGAAAGGGAAAAGGGAGGAAAGGGAAAAGGGAGGAAAGGGAAAAGGGAGGAAAGGGAAAAGGGAAAAGGGAAAAGGGAAAAAAACACCTTGGCTCAGCAGCCAGCTGTCATCCACCTTGGAAATTACAGAACAAGATGAACGAAGTCCTTCATTAGTGCTCCGAGTGCTCTCACTCCCGCTGTCAGGACAGAAGGAATCACACAGAGGCAGACAGGAAAGCCTGGCAAGAGAATTAACGTAGACAGGACAAACTCCCTTGTTCTGAAACAATGGAGGAAGGACTCCAGTACCCAAAACCCCCAACCACATCTGAAAATCAGGGCACCTCCCAGGACAGCAAAGTCACACCCAGACTCTGCGGCACTGCTCCACACAGATGGGAACGAGATGTCTTCTCCTCAGGGGTCTGTTCTGGGTCCAGCGTTGTTCAACATCTTTGTTGAACTAAGTGCACCCTCACTAAGTTTGCTGACGACAC